>NW_023662494.1:0-22490 GCF_015228065.2 Penaeus monodon | reverse complement strand
AATGTTTTTTCCATTCATTTCATGATTCTGGCAATTATTAGGGTAATAATGATAATAATTACCAGAATTCTATTAATCATGACAATAATGATGATAAAAGTGAGAATAAAGAGAATTTGGATAACATTTGATGATTAATATTATTATTACTATTATCATTATTATTATTATTATTATTATTATTATTATTATTATTATTATTATTATTATTATTATTATTATTATTATTCTTTAATTATTAGTATTATTGCCAAAATATATATTATAACTGTAATAATAACAACAATAATAATAATAAGTATAATTATAATAATACTAATTGTTATAATATTGTTATTAATATTATTATTGTTATTATTATCATTATTATTATTTTTACTAGTAGTATAATTGTAAAAATAATTATTATAACTGCAATTATTGCAATAATAATGATATTAATTGCAATAATGATGATAATAATTGCAATAATGATGATAATGATGATGATAATGATGATAATGATGATAATGATGATAATCATGATAATAATGATGATAATAACAGGAATTGTGTCCATATATAATAAAAAAAAAGGTAAAAGAAAAAAAATCCCAAAAGTCGAAAAAGCGGCAAAATCTAGCGAAATATAGCCTTTTGAGAGTAGACTCCAAAATGAAGTTTTTTCCATTCATTTGATGATTCTGGCAATTATTAGGGTAATAAGTGATAATAATTACCAGAATTCTATTAATTTTGACAATAATGATATTAAAAGTGAGAATGAAGAGAATTTGGATAACATTTGATGATTATTACTATTATTACTATTATCATTATTATTATCATTATTATTATTATTATTGTTATTATTATTATTATTATTATTATTATTATTATTATCATTATTATTATTATTATTATTACTTTAATTATTAGTATTATTGCCAAAAAATATATTATAACTGTAATAATAACAATAATAATAATAATAAGTATAATTATAATAATACTAATTGTTATAATATTGTTATTAATATTATTATTGTTATTACTATTATTATTCAATAATTGCAATAATAATGATAATAATTGCAATAATGATGATAATAATTGCAATAATGATGATAATGATGATGATAATGATGATAATGATGATAATTATGATAACAACGATAATAATGATGATAATCATGATAATAATGATGATAATAACAGGAATTGTGTCCATATATAATAAAAAAAAAGGTAAAAGAAAAAAAATCCCAAAAAGTCGAAAAAATGGCAAAATCTAGCGAAATATAGTATTTTGAGAGTAGACTGAAAAATGAGGTTTTTTCCATTAATTTGATGATTCTGGCAATTATTAGGGTAATAATGATAATAATTACCAGAATTCTATTAATCATTACAATAATGATGATAAAAGTGAGAATAAAGAGAATTTGGATAACATTTGATGATTATTACTATTATTAATGTTATTATTATTATTATTATTATTATTATTATTATTATTATTATTGTTATTAATATTATTATTGTTATTATTATCATTATTATTATTTTTACTGGTAGTATAATTGTAAAAATAATTATTATAACTAATAATTACAGTAATAACGATATTAATTAAAATAATGATATAAATAATGATTATAAAGACGTTATTATTGTTATTATTATTGTTATTACTATTATTATTGTAGTTGTTATTAGTATAGATGTAAAAATATATATTATAACTGCAATAATTGCAATAATAATGATAATAATTGCAATAAAGATGATAATAATTGCAATAATGATGATAATGATGATGATAATGATGATAATGATGATAATGATGATGATCACGATAATAATGATGATAATCATGATAATAATGATGATAATAACAGGAATTGTGTCCATATATAATAAAAAAAGGTAAAAAAAAAAAAAATCTCAAAAGTCGAAAAAGCGGCAAAATCTAGCGAAATATAGCCTTTTGAGAGTAGACTCCAAAATGACGTTTTTTCCATTCATTTGATGATTCTGGCAATTATTACGGTAATAATGATAATAATTACCAGAATTCTATTAATCATGACAATGATGATGATAAAAGTGAGAATAAAGAGAATTTGGATAACATTTGATGATTATTACTATTATTACTATTATCATTATTATTATTATTATTATTATTATTATTATTATTATTATTATTACTATTATTATTATTATTATTATTTACTTTAATTATTACTTTAATTATTAGTATTACCGCCAAAAAATATATTATCACTGTGATAATAACAATAATAATAATAATAAGTATAATTATAATAATACTAATTGTTATAATATTGTTATTAATATTATTATTGTTATTATTATCATTATTATTTTTACTGGTAGTATAATTGTAAAAATAATTATTATAACTGTAATAATTGCAATAATAATTATAATAATTGCAATAATGATGATAATAATTGCAATAATCATGATAATTATGATAATAATGATGATAATAACAGGAATTGTGTCCATATATAATAAAAAAAGGTAAAAGAAATAAATCCCAAATGTCGAAAAAGCGGCAAAATCTAGCGAAATATAACCTTTTGAGAGTAGACTCCAAAATGACGTTTTTTCCATTCATTTGATGATTCTGGCAATTATTAGGGTAATAATGATAATAATTACCAGAATTCTATTAATCATGACAATAATGATGATAAAAGTGAGAAAAAGAGAATTTGGATAACATTTGATGATTATTACTATTATTACTATTGTCATTATTATTATTATTATTATTATTATTATTATTATTATTATTATTATTATTATTATTATTATTATTATTATTATTATTATTATTATTATTACTTTAATTATTAGTATTATTGCCAAAAAATATATTATAACTGTAATAATAAAATAATAATAATAATAAGTATAATTATAATAATACTAATTGTTATAATATTGTTATTAATATTATTATTGTTATTATTATAATTTTTATTATTTTTACTGGTAGTAAATTGTAAAAATAATTATTATAACAGTAATAATTACAGTAATAACGATATTAATTAAAATAATGATATAAATAATGATTATAAAGACGTTATTATTGTTATTACTATTATTATTGTAGTTGTTATTAGTATAGATGTAAAAATATATGTTATAACTGCAATAATTGCAATAATAATGATAATAATTGCAATAATGATGATAATGATGATGATAATGATGATAATGATGATAATGATGATGATAACGATAATAATGATGATAATCATGATAATAATGATGATAATAACAGGAATTGTGTCCATATATAATAAAAAAAGGTAAAGAAAAAAAATCCCAGAAGTCGAAAAAGCGGCAAATCTAGCGAAATATAGCCTTTTGAGAGTAGACTCCAAAATGACGTTTTTTCCATTCATTTGATGATTCTGGCAGTTATTAGGGTGATGATGATAATAATTACCAGAATTCAATTAATCATGACAATAATGATGATAAAAGTGAGAATAAAGAGAATTTGGATAACATTTGATTATTATTACTATTATTACTATTATCATTATTATTATCATTATTGTTATTATTATTATTATTATTATTATTATTATTATTATTATTATTATTATTACTATTATTATTATTATTATTATTATTATTATTATTATTATCATTATTATTATTATTACTTTAATTATTAGTATTATTCCGAAAAAATATATTATAACTGTAATAATAACAATAATAACAATAATAAGTATAGTAATAATAATACTAATCACTATAATTTTGTTATTAATAATATTATTGTATTATTATCATTATTATTATTTTTGCTGGTAGTATAATTGTAAAAATAATTATTATAACAGTAATAATTACAGTAATAACGATATTAATTAAAATAATGATATAAATTATGATGATAAAACGAATAATAATGATGATGATATTTTGATAATAATGATGATAATAACAGGAATTGTGTCCATATATAGTAAAAAAGGTAAAAGAAAAAAAATCCGAAAAGTCGAAAAAGCGGCAAAATCTAGCGAAATATAGCCTTTTGAGAGTAGACTCTAAAATGACGTTTTTTCCATTCATTTGATGATTTTGGCAATTACTACAGTAATAATGATAATAATTACCAGAATTCTATTAATCATGACAATAATGATGATAACAGTGAGAATAAAGAGAATTTGGATAACATTTGATGATTATTACTATTATTTCTATTATTATTATTATTATTATTATTATTATTATACTATTATTATTATTTTATTATTTATATTATTACTACTTTAATTATAGTTTTATTGCCAAAAAATAATTAAACTTAATAATAACAATAAAATAATAATAAGTATAATTATAATAATACTAATTGTTATAATATTGTTATTAATATTATTTTTGGGTATTATTATCATTATTATTATTTACGGGTAGAAAATTTTGTAAAATAATTTTTATAACAGTAATAATTACAGTAATAACGATATTAATGAAAATAATGATATAAATAAGATTATAAAGACGTTATTTTTATTGTTATTAATATTATTATTGTAGTTGTTTTTAGTATAGATGTAAAAAATAATATTTATAACTGCAATAATTGCAATAATAATGATGATAATTGCAATAATGATGATAATAATTGCAATAATGATGATAATGATGGATGATAACGAAATAATGATGATAATCATGATAATAATGATGATAATAAAAGGAATTGTGTCCATATATAATAAAAAAGTAAAAGAAAAAAAATCCCAAAAGTCGAAAAGCGGAAAAATCTAGCGAAATATAGCCCTTTTGAGATTAGACTCCAAAATGAGGTTTTTTCCATCTTTTGATTATTATGGCAATTATTAGGGTAATAATGATAATAATTACCAGAATTCTATTAATCATGACAATATGATGATAAAGTGAGAATAAAGGGAATTTTGGATAACATTTGATGATTAATATTATTATTACTTTTATCATTATTATTATCATTATTATATTATTATTATTCTTATTATTATTATTATTATTATTATTATTATTATTATTATTATTATTATTATATTATTATATTTTATGATATCTTTATAGTAGTATAGTGCAAAAAATATATATTAGAACGGTAATAAACACAACAATAATAATAATAAGTAAATTATAATATACTAATGTTATAAATGTTATAATATCTTATGGTTATTATTATCATTATTATTATTGGTTACTACGTATTATAATTGTTGAAAAAATAAACTATAACGTAATAATTACAGTAATAACGATTATTAATTGCAATAATAATGATAATAAATAATGATGATAAGATGTGTATTATGTTATTATTATTGGTATTACTCTTATTACTGTAGTTGTTATTAGTATAAATGAAAATATATATTATAACTGCAATTATTGCAAAATATGATATTAATTGCAATAATGATGATAATAATAATTGCAATAATGATGTTAATGATGCTGATAATGAGATAATGATGAGAATGATGGTAATCATGATATACTGATGATAATAACAGGAATGTTCCCAATATATAATAAAAAAAAGGTAAAAGGAAAAAAAACAATCCCAAAAAGTACGAAAAAAGCGCTAAATCTAGCGAAATTATTAGCCTTTTGAGAGTAGACTCCAAAATGAAAGTTTTTCCATTTCATTTGAGATTCTGGCAATTATTAGGGTAATAAGATAATAATTACCAGAATTCTATAATTTTGCCATAATGATATTAAAGGGGAATAGAACGAGAATTTGGATAACATTTGATGATTATACTATTATTTACCTATTATCATTATTATATTCATTATTATTATTATTATGTTATTATTATTATTATTATTATTAATATTATTTATTAATCATATTATTTATTATTATTATTACTTAATTATTTTTTTGTTAGTAGTATTGCCAAAAAATATATTATAACTGTAAATAATAACAATAATAATAATAAGAATAAGTATAATTTAATAATACTAATTGTTTATAATATTGTTATAATATTAGTATGTTATTATTCATAATTATTATACTTTACTGGTAGTATAATTGTAAAACTAATTCTTTATAACAGTAATAATTACAGTACTAAAACGAATTAATTAAAATAAGGCTATAAATATGATTATAAAGCCGAGTATTGTGATTCTTATTGTATTATATATTATGTAGTTGTTATAGTATAGAGTAAAAAATATATTTATTAACTGCAATAATTGCAATAATAAGATAATAATTGCAATAATGATGATAATAATGCAATAATAATGATTATAATGATGATGAAATGATGATAATGATGATAATTATGGATAACAACGAATAATAATGATGATAATCATGCTAATAATGATGATCATAACAGGAATTGTGTCATATATAATAAAAAAAAGGTTAAAAGAAAAAAAAATCCCCAAAACAGGCGAAAAAATGGCAAAATCTAGCGAAAAGAGTATTTGAGAGTAGACTGAAAATGAGGGTTTTTTTCCATAATTTGATGATTTGGCAATTATTTAGGGTACTAATGATATATAATTACCAGAACCAGATTCTATAATCATTGTCAATAATGATGATATAAAAGTGAGAATAAGAGAATTTGGATAACATTTGATGATTATTACTATATTAATGTTATCCTTATTATATCATATATTAGTTTTTTATTATTATTATATTATTATTATTATTATTATTATCTATTATTATTATTATATAATTATTATTAGTATATTATTATTCGTATTATCATTACTTTAATTATTAGTATTATTAGCCAAAAAATAATTATAACTGTAATAATAACAATTATATAATAATTAAGTATATTATAATAATATAATTGTTATACATTGTTATTAATATTATTATTGTTTATTATTATCATAGTATTTATTTTTACTGGTAGTATAATTGTAAAAATAATATTATACTAATAATTACAGTAAAACGATATGAATTAAGATAATGATATAAATATGATATAAAGAGTTATTATTGTATTATTATTGTTATTACTCTATTATTGTAAGTGTTATTAGTATAGAGTAAAAATATATATATACTGCATAATTGCAATAATAATGATCAATAATTGCCAATAAAGAGATAATAATTGCAATAAGGAGATAATGATATGCTAATGATGATAATGATGATAAGGATGATGCTCCCACGATATACTGATTGATAATTCAGGATAATAATGATGATAATAACAGGATATTGTGTCCGTATATAATAAAAAAAAGGTTAAAAGAAAAAAAAAATCTCAAAAGTCGAAAAGCGGCAAAAAGCTAGCGAAATATAGCCTTTTAGAGTAGGACTCAAAAATGAAGTGTGTTCCATTCATTTGATGAGTCTGGGCAATATTACGGTAATAATATAATAATTCCCAGAATTCTATTAATCAATGGACAATGATGATGATAAAAGTGAGAAATAAGAGAATTGGATAACAATTGATTGATTATTACTATTATTACTATTATCATTATTATTATATTCTTATTATTATTATATATTATGATTATTATTTATTATTAGAGTATTATTTATTATCTATTATTATTATCTTATTATTATTAGTACATTATTATTAGATTAGTATGTTACTTTAATTATTACTTTAATTATTAGTATTACCGCCAAAAACTATATTGTCACTGTGAAATAACAATATAAAATATAAGTATAATATAATAATATAATTGTATAATATTGTTATTAATATTATTATGTTATTTTATCATTATATATTTTTACTGGTAGTATCATTGTAAAAATAATTATATAACAGTAATAATTACACAGAAAACGATCTTAATTAAAATAATGAAAAAATAATGATTATAAAGACGTTATTATTCGTTATTAATATTGTTATTACATTAGTATTGTAGTTGTTATTAGTAAGATGTAAAAAAATATATATTATAACTGTATACATAATTGCAATAATAATTATAATAATTGCAATTAATGATGATAATAATTTCAATAATCATAATAATTATGATAATAATGATGATAATAACAGGAATTGTGTCATATATAATAAAAAAAGGTAAAAGAAATACATCCCAAATGGCGAAAAAAATAAAAGCGGCAAAATCTAGCGACATAAACCTTTTGAGAGTAGACTCCAAAATGACGTTTTTTCATTCATGATGATTCTGGCAATATTAGGGTAATAATGATAAAATTACCAGAATTCTATAATCATGGACCAATAATTGAGATAAAAGTGAGAAAAAAGAGAATTTGGAAAAATTGATGATTATTACTATTATTCTATTGCATTATTATTATATTATTATTATTATTATTATTATTATTATATTATATTATTATTAATTATTATATTATTATTATTATTATTATTATTACTTTAATCATTAGTTTTATTGCCAAAAAATATATTAAAATCTGTAATAATAACAATAATAATTAATTAATAAGTATAATTAAATAATACTTAATGTATAATATTGTATTAATATTAATTATTGTTATTATTATCATTTTATTATTTTACGGTAGTAATAATTGTAAAAAATAATATATAACAGTAATAAATACAGTAATAACGAGATTAATTAAAAATAATGATATAAATAATGATTATAAAGACGTTATTATGTTATTACTATTATATTGTAGTGTTATTACAGTATAGATGTAAAACTATATGTTATAACTGCAAATAATTGCAATAATAATGATAATATTGCAATAAGATGATAATGATGAATGATAATGATGATAATGATGATAATGATGATGATAACGATAATAATGATGCTAATCATGAATAATAATGATGATAACAACAGGAATTGTGTCCATATATAATAAAAAAAAAGGTTAAAAGAAAAAAATCCCAGAAGTCGAAAAAGCGGCAAATCTAGCGAAATATAGCCTTTTGAGAGTAGATCCAAAATGACTTTTTTCCATCATTTGATGATTCTGGTCAAGTTATTAGGGTCGATGATGTATAATCTACCAGAATTCATTAATCATGCAAATAATGATGATAAAAGTGAGAAAATAAAGAGAATTTGGATAAACATTTGATTATTTATTACTATTATTAATATTATTCATTATTATTATCATTATTGTTATTCATTATTATAATTATTATTATAATATATTTGTATTATATTATTACTATTATTCCTATTATTATTATTATATCATATTATTTCAGGATATTATTTAGACTTTAATTATTAGTAATTATTCGAAAAAATATATTATAACGTAATAATAACACATAATAATACTAAATAAGTATAATTAGAATAATACTAACGTTATAATATTTTATGTTAAATTACTATGGTATTATTATCATATATTATTTTTGCTTGGATAGTTATAATTGTAAAAATAACTTATTATAACAGTAATAATACAGTAATAACGATAATTAATTAAAATAAGATATAAATTAATGATTATAAAGACGTTTATTATTGTGATTATTAATGTTATAGTATCTTATTTGGAGTTGTTATGTATCAGATGTAAACAAATAATATTATAACTGTAATAATTGGCATAATAATGAAATAATATCAATAATGATGAAATAATTGCAATAATGATGATAAGATGATGCTAATGATCTAATGAGGATAATGATGATAATGATGATAATGATGATAATGATGATAATGATGATGGATAACGATAATAATCATATTAAGATGATTAATAATGATGAGTAATACCAGGACTGTGTCCATATATAATAAAAAAAAGTAAAGAACAAAAACATCACAAGCGAAAAAAAAGCGGCAAAAATCTAGCGAAATTAGCATTTTGAGAGTTACACTCTAAAATGACGTTTTTTCCATCATATTGATGATTCTGGAATTATTAGGGTAATAATGATCATAATACCAGATTCTATTAATCATGACAATAATGATGATAAAATGAGAATAAAGAGATTTGGATAAACATGGGATGATTATTACTTTTTTATTACTATTATCATTATTATTATTAGTATTATTATTATTATTATTATTATTATTGTACTTATATTATATATTATTATTATTATTATTATTATCCTATTATAATTATTACTTTAATATTTAGTAGTATTGCCAAAAAATATATTATAGTAATAATAAAATAATAATATAATAAGTTATAAGTATAATAATACTATTGTTCATAATATTGATATTAATATTATTATTGTTATTATTATCATATTTTATTTTTACGGTAGTATACTTGTAAAAAACAAATAATTATTATAAAACTTAAGAATTACAGTAATAACGATATAATTAAAATAATATATAAATAATGATTATAAAGAACGTTAGTATGGATATTCTGTTATACTATTATTATTCGTGTTATTGCAATAATAATGATAATAAGTGCTTTAACAATGATGATAATGATGATAAGATGATAACTATGATGATAACGATAATAATGAGATAATCTGTGATATAATGATGATAAAACAGGAATTGGGTCCAGAATAGTAAAAAAGGTTAAAGAAAAAAAATCCGAAAAGTCGAAAAAGCGGCAAAATCTAGCGAAATATAGCCTTTTCGAGAGTAGGGACTCCTAAAATGACGTTTTTTCCATCATTGATGATTTTGGCATACTACAGAAATAATGTAATAATTACAAGAATTCGATTAATCATGACAAAATGATGATAACAGTGAGAATAAAGAGAATTGGATAAATTTGATTGATTATACTATATTTCTATATCCATATTATATCATTATTATTTTATTAGTATTATTATATTATTAGTATTTTATTATTATTATTATATTATATTCTTATATTATTCTATATTATATTATTATTATTATTATATTATTATTATTACTACGTTAATTTAGTATTATGCCAAAAAAAATATTATAATATAAATAATACCACAATAATAATAATAATATAGTTATAATATAATAAGATAATTGTATATATGTAGTAATATTTATATTGTATTATTATCATTATGATTATTTTACTTGTAGTTAATTGTAAAATAATTATTATAACAGTAATAATTACAGTAAAACGATATTAATGAAAATAATGAGATAAAATAATGATTTAAAGACGTGATTATTATTGTTATTAATATTATATTGTAGTTGTTATTAGTATAGATGTAAAAATATATATTATAACTGCAATATTGCCCATAAGATATGATGATAATGCACTAATGATGATAAGAATTGCAATAATGCATGATAAGATGATGAAATAATTGATAATGATGAAATAGATGATAATGTGATAATGATGATGATAACGATACTAATGATTGATAATCCATGATAATTAATGATGATTAATAAAAGGAATTGTGTCCATATATATAAAAAAAGTGTAAAGAAAAAAAATCAAAAAGTCGAAAAAAGCGGCAAAATCTAGCCGAAATATAGGTCTAGAATTAGACTCAAAAATGATGGTTTTTTCCATTCATTTGATGATTGGCAATTATTAGGGTAAATAATGATAATAATACCAGATTCTATTTAATCATGACACTAATGATGAGAAAAGTGAGAATAAAGAGAATTTGGATAACATTGATGATTAAGATTATTTATTTAATATTATCATTATTATGTATCATATTATTATTATTATTATTATTATAGTATTATTATTATTATTATATTATTATTATTATTATTTGATAAGTATTATTATCATTATTATTATTACTAGTATTTTAATTTAATTATTAGTATTATTGCCAAAAAAATATAATTTATAACTGTAATAATAACAACAATAATAATAATAAGTATAATTATAATAATACTAAGGGTTGTATAATATTGTTATTAAAGTATTATTGTTATTATTATCATATATTATTTTTATATAGTAGTATAATTGTAAAAAATAATTATTATAACAGTAATAATTACAGTAATAACATATTAAATTAAAATAAAGATTATAAATAATGATTATAAAGATGTTGTTAGTATTACTTATTGTTATTATTATTATTGTAGTGGTTATTAGGTATAACGTAAAAATATATATTATAACTGCAAATTAATTGCAATAAGAATGATATTAATGCAAGAATCATGAACAAATTGCAATACTGAGGATAATGATGATGATAATGATGATAATGTGATAATGATGATAATCATGATAATAATGATTGATAATAAAAGGGAATTGTGTCCATATATAATAAAAAAAAAAGGTAAAAAGAAAAAAAATCCCAAAGTCGAAAAAGCGGCAAAATCTAGCGAAATATAGCCTTTGAAGAGTAGACCCAAAATGACGTTTTGTACATTCATTTGTGATTCTGGCAATGATTAGGGTATAAGAATGATAAGAATCTACCAGAATTCTATTATTTTGACAATAATGATATTAAAAGTGAGAAATGAAGAGAATTTGATAACATTGATGATTATTACTATTATTATATTATCATTATTATTATCATTATTATTATTTATTATTATATTATTATTAGTTTATTATTATTATATTATGATGATGATTATTTATGTATTATGATTTATTATTATTATTATTCTTATTAGTACTTTAATTATTAGTATTCTTGCACAAAAATATATCGTATAACTGACTTAACAATAATATATAATAATAAGTATAATTATAATAAGACTAATGTTATAATATTGTTAATATTATTATGTATATTATCATTTTATTATTTTACTGGTAGTATAATTGTAAAAAATAATTATGATCACAGTAATAAATTACAGTCTAACGATATTTATTAAAAGAATGATAAAATAAGGTTATAAAGACGGTATATTGTTATTATGATTGTTATTACTTTTTATTATTGTTAGTTCTTAATTAGATAGAATTAAAAAAATATATATTATAACTGGCAATAATTGCAAAATAATGAAATTAATTGCAATAACGATGAAATAATTGCAAATAATGATGATAATGATGTATGATAATGATGATAATTATGATAAAACAACGGATAATAATGAGGATAATCATGATAAGTAATGTGATAATACAGGATGTGCATATATAATAAAAAAAAAAGTAAAGAAAAAATACCAAAAAGTCGAAAAATCGGGCAAAATCTAGCGAAATATTGCCTTTGAGAGTAGGACAGAAAAATGAGGTTTTTTCCCATTCATTGATGATTCTGGCAATCATTAGGGTAAATAAGGATAAATAATACCAGCATTCTATTAATCATGACAATAATGATGATAAAAGGGAGAATAAAGAGAATTGGATAACATTTGATGATTATAACTATATTAATATTATCATATTATTACATTATATATTTTTATTATATATTATAGTCTTATTATTATTATTATTATTATATATTCTATTATTCTTAATTATTATCATTATTATCATTACTTTAATATTAGTATATTGCCCAAAAATATCTTATAAACTGTAATAATAACAATAATAATAATAATAAGTATAATTATAATAATACTAAATTGTTATAATATTGTTACTTAATATGATTATTGTTATTATTATCATTATTTATTATTTTTACTGGTAGTATAATTGTAAATAATATTATAACAGTATAATTACAGTAATAACGATTTAGTAAAAATAATGATATAAATAAGTTATCATGACGTATTATTGTCATTATTCTTGTTATACTCATATTATTGTAGTTGTTATTAGCTATAGATGTAAAAAAAATATATATATAACAGCAATAATTGCAATAATAATGATAATAATTGCATAATGATGATAATAAATTGCAATAATGATGATAATGATGATGATAATGATGATAATTGATGGTAAATGAGATGATGACGATAATAATGATGATAATCATTGATAATAAGATGATAATAAAAGGAATTTGTCATAGATAATAAAAAAAAAAGGCAAAAGAAAAACAATCCAAAAAGTCGAAAAAAGCGGCAAATCTAGCGAAAATATAGCCTTTGAGAGTAGACTCCAAAAGAAGTTTTAGGTGTTTTCCATTCATTTGATGATTCTGGCAAGTATTAGGGAATACTTATATAATAATACCAGAATTCTATTAATAATGACAACGATGATGATAAAAGTGAGGAATTAAAGAGAATTGGAAACATTTGATGTTTATTTACTATTATTACGATATCATTATTATTAATATTATTAATTATATTATTATATTATTATTATTAATTATATAATTATATTATTATATTAGTATTATTACTATATTATTATATATTATTATTATTATTATTATGTATGATTATATTTATATTATTATATTATACTATTATTATTATAATTATTATTATTATTACTTTAATTATACTTTAATTATAGTATTACCGCCAAAAACAGATTAGAACTGGGATAAATAACAATAATCATAATAATAAGTATAATAAATAAGTACTAATTGTTATAATTATTGTATTATTATTATTCTGTTAGTATTACTCATTATTATTATTTTACTTGGTAGTATAATTGCTAAAAATAATTATTTATAACAGTAATAATACAGTAATAACGATATAAATAGAATAAGATATAAATAATGATATAAAGACGTTATTATGGTTATTATTATTGTTATTACTATTATTATGTAGTTGTTATTAGTTAGATGTAAAAATAATTATAACTGTTATATTGCAATAATAAATTATAATAATTGCATAATGATGATAATAATTGCAAACTAATCATGATAATTATGATAATAATGATGATAAAAAAAATTAACAGAATTTGTCCATATATAATAAAAAAGGTAAAGAAATAATCCCAAAGGTGAAAAAAGCGGCAAAAATCTAGTCGAAATATAACCTTTTGAGAGTAGGTAGACTCCAAAATGGACGTTTTTTCCCTTCATTGATGATTTGGCAATCTCTAGGGTAATAATGATAATGATTACCAGGAATTCTATTAATATGACTAATGATGATAAAAGTGAGAATAAAGAGAATTTGGATCACATTTGATGGATTATTACTATTATTACTATTGTCATATTATTATATTATTATTATTATTATATTATTTTATTATTATTATTATTATACTTACTTATTAGTATTAATGAAAAAATTATTTTAACTGTAATTAATAAACCATAATAATAAAATAAGCATAATTATAATAATCGAATTGTTTATAATATTGTATTAATATTATTTTATGAGTATTATTATAATTATTATTATTTTATGGTAGTATAATTGTAAAAATAAATTATTATAACAGTAATAACTACAGTTAATACCGAGAAAAATTAAATTAATGATATAGATAATGATTATAAAGACGGTATTATTGTTATTACTATTATTATTTTCAGTTGTTATTAGTATAGATGTAAAAAATATGTTATAACTGCAATAATTGAATAATAATGATAATATTGCAATAATGATGATAATGATGATGATAATGATGATAATGGGGGTGGATTTTTTTGGGGGGAAAATAATGATGAGATAACGATAATAATGATGTAATATGATTAATAATGATGATAATAACAGGAATGTGCCGATATAATAAAACAAAGGTCAAAAGAAAAAAACAAATCCAAAAGTCGAAAAAGCGGCAAATCTAGCGAAATATAGCCTTTGAGAGTAGACTCCAAAATGACGTTTTTTTCCATTTATTTGATTGATTCTGGCAATTATTAGGGTCATAATGATATAATTACCAGAATTCCATTAATCATGAAAATATGATGATAAAAGTGAGATAAAGAGAATTTGGATAACATTTGATCGATATTATATTATTAATATTATCTTATACTTCATATTTTTATTATTCTTATTATTTATTATCGATGATTCTATTATAGTATTATTATTATTATTATTATGTATTATTATTATTAGGATTATTATTATGATGATTACTTTAATTATTAGTAGTTAGTGCCAATAAAAATATATTAACAACTGTAACAATACCAATAATAATAAAAATAAGTATAATTATAATAATTACTAAATTGTTAAAATATTGTTATTAATCTTATATTGTTACTTACTATCATTATATTATTTTTACGGTAGTATAAATCTGAAAAATATTATTAATAACAGTAAGAATTCAGTAATAACGATATAATTAAAAATGATATGAAATAATGATTAGTAATACGTTATTGATTGTATTATGATTGTGATCATAATTGTTATTGAGTTGTTATTAGCTATAGAGGTAAAAATATATATTATAACTGCAATAATTGCAATACTACTGATGATAAAGTTGCAATGAATGATGCGCATAATTGCAATAATGATGATAATGATGATAATGATGATGATTAATGATGAATCTTATGATAATGATGATGATAAGCTAATAATTATGATAATCATGATAATACTGATGATAATAAAAGGGAATTGTGTCCATATATAATAAAAAAAAGGTTAAAAGAAAAAAAATCCCAATAGTCGAAAAAGCGGAAAATCTAGCGAAATATAGCCTTTTGAGAGTAGACAGAAAAAATGAGGTTTTCTCCATTCATTTGATTGATTCTGGCAATTATTAGGGTAATAATGATAATACTTACCCGAATTATTAATCATGCCAATAATGATGAATAAAAGTGAGAATAAAGAGAATTTAGATAACATTTGTGGTGATTACTATATTTATTACTATTTATCATAATGAATTTAAATCCCACATTTTTTTTTTTTATTTTATTTAAATTATTAGTACTATTATATTATTATTATTATTATTATTTATTATTATATTATTATTTATTATATATTTTATATTATATTTTATTATTATTAATTATTACTAGAAATTATTAGTATTATTGCCAAAAAATATATTCTAACTGAATAATACAATAAAATAATAATAAGTATAATTATAATAAAACTATGTTATTAATTGTATTAATATTTTATGTTAGTATTATCATTATTATATTTTTTACTGGTAGTATAATTGTAAAAATAATTATTATAACAGTAATTAATTACAGAATAAGATATTAATTAAAAATACTGATATAAATAATGATTATCAGACTTTATTATTGTTTATTATTGTTATACTATTATATGTAGTGTATTAGTATAGATGTTAAAAATATATATTATAACTGCAATAATTGCAATAATAATGATAATAATGCAAAATGATGATAATAATGCAATAATGATGATAATGATGATGATAAGATGATAAGTGATGATAACGAAATAATGAGCTAATCATATTAATAATGATGATAATAACAGGAATGTGTCCATATATAATAACAAAAAGGTAAAGAACAACAAATTCCCAAAATCGACACAAAAAGCGGCAAAATTCTAGCGAAAATAGCCTTTGAGAGTGACACTCCAATGAAGTTTTTTACATCATTTGATGATTCTGGCAATATTAGGTGATAATGATAATAATTACCAGATTCTATTAATCATGACAAATAATGAATGATAAAAGTGAGAATAAAGAGAATTTGGATACATTTGATGGCTATTACTCCTATACTATTTATCATATTATGTATCTTATTATTAATTATTATTATTATGATTATTATTATTATTATTATTATATTATTATTATAGTATTAGATTAGTATTTTATATTATTTACTTAATTATTAGGATTTTGCCAAAAAAATATTATAAACTGTAAAAAAAATTTTAATAACAATAATATAATAATAAGTTTTCATTTTAATATACTAATGTTAAATATTGTTAATAATATTATTATTGTTATATGATCATTAGTATATTTTTACTGTAGTATAATTGTAAAAATAATTATAATAAACAGTAATAAATACAGTAATAACGATAGTAATTAAATATGATATAAAGAATGATATAAAGAAGTTAGTATTGTATCTTATTGTTATCACTATTATTATGTGTTTTATTAGTATAGATGTAAAAATATATATTATACTGCAATAATTGCAATAATAATGATAATAATTAAATAATGAGAATTAATTGAATAATGATGATTATGATGAGGATAATGATGATAATGATGATGACAACGATAATCATGATAAATAAATCATGATAATAATGATGAAAAATAACCAGGGAATTGTGTCCAGATATAATAAAAAAAGGTTTAAAAGGGAAAAAAAATCCAAAAAGGTCCCCCCCCCCCCCGAAAAAGCGACAAAATCTAGCGAAATATATAGCCTTTTAGAGTAGACTCCAAAAATGACGTTTTTTCCATCATTTTGATTATTCTGCAATTATTAGGGTAATAATGATAAATAATACCAGAATTCTATTAATATGACAATAATGATGGCTAAAAGGGAGAAATAAAAAGAATTTCTGATACATTTGCTGATTATACTATTATAAATATTATCATTATTTGATTATATATTATTATTGTTATTATTATTATTATTATTATGATTATTATTATATTATTATATTATATTATTTTATTATATTACTTTAATTATTGTATAATTCCAAAAAAATATTATAACTGTATAATAATAACAATAATAATAATAATAAAGTAATTAAAATAATACTAATCTCTTATAATTATTGTTATTGAATATTATGTTGGTATGTTATCATATCTATTTTCTTACTGGTAGTTATAATTTAAAAAAAAACTAATATTATAACAGTAAATAATTACAGTAATAAACGATATTAATTAAAATAATGATAAAATAATGATTATGAAGACGTTCTTATTGTTATTATTATTGTTATACTATATTATTGTAGTTTGTTACGATTAATAGATGTAAAAATCTATATTCTAACTGCAATAATTGGCAATAATAATGATAATAATTTGCAATCAGGATGTAATAATTGCCAATAAGATGATAATGTTGATGATAATGCTGATAATGATGATGTAACGATACTAATGATGAAATCATGATAATAATGATGATAATAACGGATTGTTGGCCATTATAATAAAAAGGTAAAAAGAAAAAAAAAATCCCAAAATTCGAAAAAGCGGCAAATCTAAGCGAAATATATACTTTGAGAGTAGAGCTCCAAAATGACTGTTTTTACATGCATTTGAATGATTTTGGCAATTAAGGGGTAATAATGAAACAATTACCAGAATTCTATTAATCATGACATAATGATGATAAAAGTGAGAATCAAGAGAATTTGTAAACATTTGATGCTTATTACTATATTATATTATCATTATATTAATCATTATTATATTCCATATTCTTATTATTATTATTATTATTATTATTATTATATTATTATTATTATTAATTATTATTATTATATATTATTATTTATATTATAATTATATATATTATTATTATTATTATTATTATACTTTAATTAGTTGTATTATTGCCAAAAAATATATATAACTGTAATAATAAATCAAAATAATAATATAAATATAATTAAAGATAATACTAATTGTTATAATATTGTTATTAATATTATTATGTTATTAGTATCATTATATTATTATTTTTAATGGAGTTAAAATTTACAAAACAAAAATTATAAACAGTAATATTACAGTAATAACGATATTAATTAAAATAATGATATGAAAAAGATTATAAAGACGTTATTATGTTATTATGCTGTTATTACTATTTATTATTGTAGTTCGTATTAGTATCGATGTGTAAGATATATATTATAACTGCAATAATTGCAATACTAATGATAATAATTGCAATATTGATGATAATAATTGCAATATGATGATATTGATGATAATACATGATGATAATGATAATGATAACGATAATAATGATGATAATCATGATAATAATGATGATAATAAACAGGACATTGGTGTCCATAATAAAGAAACAAAAGGTAAAGAAAAAAAAATCCAAAAAGTCGAAAAAGCGGCAAAATTCTTAGCGAAATATAGCCCTGAGAGTAGACTCCACATGACGTTTTTTCCATTCATTTGGGATATGTCAATAGTAGGGTACTAATGATAATTAATACAGAAGTCTATTAATCATGACATACATATGGATAAAAGTTGAGAATAAGAAGAATTGGATAAAATTTGATTGAATTAGTACTATGATGACTAGTATGATGATAAATAATAAGAATAATAATAATAATGAATAATAATAATAAATTATTAGTATTATTATTATTATTACTAGTAGTATTATTAGTATTAGTATATGAGTATTACTTTTAATTATTAGTATTATTGCCAAAAAATATATTTAAAAACTGTAATAATAACATAATAATAATAATAAGTACAATTATAATAATACTAATTGTTATAATATTGATATAATATTATATTCTATATATCATAATATTATTTTTACTGCGCAGTATAATTGTAAAATAATATTAAACAGTAATCTTACAGTAATAACGATATAATTAAAATAATTGATATAAATAAATGATTATAAGTAAGTTATTATGATTATATTATTGTTATACGATTTATTATTGTCGTTGTTATTCGTATAGATGAAAAAAATCTATATTATAACTGCACTAATTACTATAATAATGATAAATAATTGCAAATAATGATGATAATAATTGCAATAATATCATAATGATGATGATAATGATGATATGATGGATAATGATGATAATGATGATGATAACGATAATAATGATGATAATCATTGATAATATGATGTAATTAACAGGAATTGTTTCCATATATAAGAAAAAAAGGTAAAAAGAAAAAAAAATACCAAAAGTCGAGAAAGCGGCAAAATCTAGCGAAATATAGCCTTTTGAGAGAGTAGACTCCAAAATTACGTTTTTTTCCATTCTTTTGATGATTCTGGCAATTATTACGGTAATAATGATAATAATTACCAGAATTCTATTAATCATGACAATAGTGATGATAAATGTGAGAATGAAGAGAATTTGGATTATGATTATAATAATAATAATAATAATAATAATAATAATTATAATAATACTAATTGTTATAATTATTGTTAATATATTATTGTTATTATTATCATTATATTATTTTCACTGCTAGTATAATTGTAAAAATAATTATTATAACAGTAATAATTACAGTAATAACGATATAATTAAAATAATGATATAAATAATGATTATAAGACGTTATTATTGTTATTTTATTGTTATTATATTATTATTGTATTGTTATTAGTATAGATGTAAAAATATAATTATAACTGCAATAATGCAATAATAATGATAATAATTGCAATAATGATGATAATAATTGCAATAATGATGATAATGATGATGATAATGATGATAATGATGATGATAACGATAATAATGATGATAATAATGATGATAATAACAGGAATGTGTCCATATATAATAAAAAAAAGGAAAAGAAAAAAAAATCCAAAAGTCGAAAAAGCGGCATAATCTAGCGAAATATAGCCTTATAGGAGTAGATTCCAAAATGACGTTTTTTTCCATTCATTTGATGATTCTGGCAATTATTAGGGTAATAATGATAATAATTACCAGAATTCTATTAGTCAGGACAATAATGATGATAAAAGTGAGAATAAAGAGAATTTAGATAACATTTGATGATTATTACTATTATTACTATTATCATTATTATTATCATTATTAATATTATTATTATTAATATTTTATATTATATATATATATTATTATTATTATTATTATTATTATTATTACTTTAATTATTAGTATTATTGCCAAAAAATATATTATAACTGTAATAATAAAAATAATAATAATAATAAGTATAATTATAATAATACTAATTGTTATAATATTGTTATTAATATTATTATTGTTATTATTATCATTATTAATATTTTTATTGGTAGTATAATTGTAAAAATAATTATTATGACAGTAATAATAAACAGTAATAACGATATTAATTAAAATAATGATATAAATAATGATTATAAAGACGTTATTATTGTTATTATTATTGTTATTACTATTATTATTGTAGTTGTTATTAGTATAGATGTAAAAATGTATATTATAACTGCAATAATTACAATAATAATGATAATAATTGCAATAATGATGATAATAATTGCAGTAATGATGATAATGATGATGATAATGATGATAATGATGATAATGATGATGATAACGATAATAGTGATGATAATCATGATAATAATGATGATAATAACAGGAATTGTGTCCATATATAATAAAAAAAGGTAAAAAAAAAAAATCCCAAAAGTCGACAAAGCGGCAAAATCTAGCGAAATATAGCCTTTTGAGAGAAGACTCCAAAATGCCGTTTTTCCATTCGTTTGATGATTCTGGCAATTATTAGGGTAATAATGATAATATTTACCAGGAATTCTATAATCATGACAATAATGATGATAAAAGTGAGAATAAAGCGTGTTTGTAATGATGATAAAAGTGAGAATAAAGAGAATTTGGATAACATT
>NW_023662493.1:5000-16093 GCF_015228065.2 Penaeus monodon | reverse complement strand
GTTTTTGTTTTTTGTTGTGTTTTTTTTTTTTTTTTTTTTTTTTTTGTGGTGTGTGTGTGTGGTGTGGGGTTTTTTTTTTTTTAGTGTGGGGGGTTGGTTTGGTTGTGGGTGGTTGTGGGTTTTGTGTGTGGGGGTGGTGGGGTGTGATGTGGTGGGTGTGTGTGGTGGTGGGGGGGGGGCGTGCGTGGGGGTGGGGGTGGTGTGTGGGTGTGGGGGTAATGTATTATGTTTATACAATAACAACTAAGGTACTAGTATACACAAAACCCCACACACACACCCCACACACAAACCCCCACACACACACACACACACCCACACAACACACAAAACACAACACACAACACACCCACACAACACACACACCCACACACACACACACACACACACACACACACAACATATATATATTATATATATATATATAATATAAAATTTTAAAATATAATATATATGTATTTTTGTATATATCATATATATGAACAAAAAAATATGTGTATAAAAATGTTATATATATATATATATAATAATATATAAAATATATATATATATAATAATGTTGTGTGTGTGTGTGTGTGTGTGTGTGGGTGTGTGTGTGTGTGTGTGGGGTGTGGTGTATGTGTGTGGGGGTGTGTGGGTGTGTGTGTGGTGTGTGTGTGTGTGGTGTGTGCGTGCGTGCTGCGTGGTGCGTTGGTGTTTGTGTGTGGGTGTGTGTTGTTGTGTGTGTGTGTGCTGTGCAATTTATACAACATAATAACATATGTATAAAAATATATATATATATAATTATATATATATATATATATTATATATATATATTATATATATATGCATACACATAATAGGTGTGTATACAAATATGTAATATCATATTTATATATAATATATTAATATAAATAATATAATAATATAAATATTACACACATATGGTAAATGTACAATATAACTAAACACACCACACACAATGCACCCACCAACACACACCCCCACAACATGTGGTTGGGGTGTGTATTTGTATGTGTGGTATATTGTGTGTGTGGTGTCTGTGTAGTGTATGGTATGGTTTTTGATGTGTTGTGATGTGTTTTGTTGTGGTGGGTGTGTGTGGTGTGTGTGTGTGTGTGTGTGTGTGTGTGTGTGTGTGTGTGTGTGGTGTGTTGTGTGTGTGGGCGTGTGTGTATTAATAATATATATATATATATATATTATATATTTTTAATATATGTATAAATATATGTAAATATATGTATAAATTTATTGTATAATATATAATATATAAATATATATATTATATATAATATATAAATATATAAATTTTAATATAATTATATATATATAATATATATACATAATAAATATAATATAATATATATTATATATAGACAGACACATATCTGGTTTCTTTTTATTATAAAACATGATACAATGTGTATAAAAATACAAACACACACAAAACCACAACGCATTGTATTGTGTTCTGTTTGTTTATTTAAAATAGAACATATGTGTTTTTGGTGTAGTGTGTTGTGTGTGTATACATACAAAAACTTCTTTTATCATCATTACATCTATCTATAATATATAATATGAATATATAATATATTATATAATATAATTATATATATATATATAGATTATATATATAAACCACACACACCACACCACTTTTATATGTGTTGTGTGTGGTGTACATCCCTACATAAATATATATATATATATATTATAAAAATAATATTTTATATAATATATATTATATATATTATATAATATATATACATTAACATAATATATACATATATATATATTGGTGTGTTGGGGGGTGTAATACATTTCATAGAAAAAAATATATAAATTATATATATATATATATATATTATATATATATATATAAAAATATATATATTTTAATATATATATAAAACCCCCACACACAACACACACAACAAATAAAAATATAATATAATTTTTATATATATAATATATATATAATTATTTTTATAATACATACAACACACACCACACACACACACACACACACACACACACAAAATAATATATATATATAATTAATAAATATATTATATATAAAATATATATAAAAAAATTAAAACACACACACACAACATACACACCCCCCCCCCCCCCCCACAAACCCCCCAAAAATTTTTTAATTTTATATATATATATAATATTAATAATATATAAAAATACATATACATATATACTCATATTTTCGCCAACACACACACACACAAACAAAAAATTTAAATATAAATTATTTTTAGATTATATATTATATATATATAAAACATACAAACACACACACACACACACAATATATATAATATTTATATATAATATATAATATATATATATATAAATAACATATATATATAAATATATATATTATAATAATATATATATATATTATATATATATATATAATAAATTTTACATAAAACTCATACTTCACACACACACAAACCTACACACCCCCAACACACACCCCACAAAACCACAACACACCCAACCACACACACACTATAAATTATATAATTAATATATAATATATTTTTATATTGGTCCTGGGTAAGACAATAAACTGCACCCGGGGGTTCCCCTTTGAACAAGGATAGACCCTATTAGCCCCTATCCGGGGTTTGCGGTAAAAAGTGGCAGTAGGGCAGGGAATTGGTGAAAACACCTTCAGTTTATGTACGGTTTCACCAAATAATATGTCTGGGTATTACAGGTAACTTTTTAAAGCGGCGGGAATTTTCCCCCTAGTTATTTGGAGATGGAGTTGAGAAGGACCCGGGGGGTTTCCACTCAACTTTTATTTTCTCCTGAGAAACCTTACCCCAAATGATAAATACAGAAATAATAATTCATACCACATCGCCGGGGGGTTATAAGGGGCGCGCTAGTCGGGGAAACCGGGTTTGACAATGTTAAATAGATCGGGAAGACAAAGAAGATAAAAAAAACATGTCAATTTAGAAAACATTAAAAACGGAACGGGGAAAAGAAGGAAAAATGAAAGAGAGGGGTAAATTACATACTGTCTGAAACAAATGGATAGATACAACATTTAAATATGGAAAAGTGAGAAAGGAAAAGTAATGGAATTTTCAAAACAAAAGAAACAGACATTTCTTTTTCTAAAAAGAAAAAGGGAATTATAGTCACGGAGTTGCTATGATTCTCCGAAAAAAAACTGCAATTGCACTAATGGGTACAGCCCAAAAATTATCGCATTTTAAAAGTCAAAATACAAGAAAAAACCTCATAATATAGATTATACAAGCTACGCAAAACCCAAAATATGAAGTGATGAAAAAGGGAAAATTTTTTAAACTCTCTCCAAGATACTTTAGACACAATCCCTAACAGAGAGTAAAAAAAATCATGGGAGACCTAAGCCAAAGTGGGAAAAATGATTAAAATATGACACCGGGGGAAAAAATGGGCCTTGGAGATATAATGAAAAGGAAAAGTTTTTATTGAATTCTGTGTACAAATAATCTAGATAGCCAAAATACTTGTCCAAACACCCCCCAAGATACTTTACACTGGTTTTCACCAGACAAAAAAACACGCAACCAAATTGACACATTGTGCTAAACCCAAAAAAAAAATGGAAAAAGTTGCATAAAAAATGCCAAGACAAGACTGGTCCCGACTGCAACAGTGACCACCAACTACAACACGATTTTAAAAATAAGACTCAAAAAGTGGAGCGTCCAACCCCACCTCAAAAGCTCGACTACAAAATCTTGATAACAATTGCAAAATTTTACAGGTCAAACAAATTTGAAATAACAAGGAAGATGATAAAACCCCAAAAGATTGGGGGAAAAGAAAGAAAAGAATTGCGAGCATGTTTAAAAAAACTATCGCCAAAAAGAAAAGAAAAATTTCCCCCCTGGATATCTGAAAAAAACTAAGTGAAATTGAAACAAAAAGATGACTAAAATCAAAGGGTATCAAAATCAGTTGAAAAAGTAATTAAAAAAAAAAAATACAAAAATTCTAAGATTATTGGACAAGATAAGGAAAAAACTTTTAAATGAACTTTTCCCAGAGAATTAAAAAAGTTCTACAATAAAGACAACTAAGAACTCTACCAAGGAGTACGAAAAAATCACAGAAAATTTAAACCACATGGACACTATAAAAACTGAAGAGGGTTTTTTTTATGTGATGGAAAAAAGTAAAAGGATAGAGGAATCAATATTTTTCCAAACCCTATACAAAAGAAAAAAGTTTAACAAAAATTAATTAGATCAATGACACGAAGATAAACCCACCGCCACTGCTAGACAAAGTTAAAAAAAGCCAAAAAAGAAGTAAAGAATAAAAAGAGCCCCGGAATAGATGAAAAACAGCAGAACTAATTAAAAATGCTGGGAAAGTTTTAAATACTTCTTTACAAACTCTGTACAAAAATATGGAATGAAAGAAAATGGCCAGAAGACTGGGAAAAAACAGTCTTTACTCCCATACCAAAAAAGGTGATGACTCCAATGCAACAAAATAGGACAATTGATAAATAAGTACAGCAGCAAAATTTTGTTAAAAAATTTTTGAAAGAAAAATTTGAAGTTAAGGGGGAAATTGAGACGAAAAGCAGGTTTTCCCCCTGGAAAAAGGATCAAAAACCAGTTTCAAAATTTAAAATTGACAAGAGAAAAGCAGAGAACATCAAAAACCCCTTACCTGGTTTAGATTATGGAAAGTTTTTGATATTTGATCACGATTCCTCTGGAATAACATAAACGATAGAATTTTCCCAAAAACACACATCCAACTATAAAACCCAGTATGACCAACAACAAGCAGCTTAAGAACCACTTAGGGTTTAACAGAAGGTTTCGAAGTCAAAAAAGGGAGTGCGACAGGGTTGCGTTCTGCTCCGCACCTTTTTAATATAATCTGAAAAATTATGAGAGGGCTCTAGAGAATTTAAAGGGAAAAATGGGATTTTGGAGGATACAAAATACAATCTGAGGTACGCCGATGATATATTTTTGTTTCCCAGCAGTATCACTAACTACAACAACTACAAAAAAATTTTAAAGAAGCAAGCGAAAAGGGGCTTGTTTCTTATCCCAAAAAAAACTAAGATCATGAAGATTCAAAAAAAACCGGCAATGAACAATGAGAACTGTTACAATCAAGGGAATGTTTGGGAAAATGTAAAGAGTTCACTTATTTGGACTGTTTTAACTAATACATATGAGATTCACCGGAGTAAAAGAAGAATTACCATTCCCAAAAAACGCCACAATGCTCTCAGAACATTGGAAAGCCCAAAAGATTACCTTACGGAAAAAAGCTGGGTTATTGAACTCATTATTTTTCCCCAATTTGCATCATAGGTTCTGAGTTTTGGGAGTGAAGTAGATAGACAAGAAAAAGATCAATATTTTGAAATGGGTTTTACAGACGAGTACTGGTTTTAGTGGACAGAGAAGAGTCGAATGATGAAGGTAGAAAAAAAAAATTGTAGAGCCCGATGTTGGACACTTAAACAGGGAAAATTAAAGTTTTTTTGGGTCAGTGGTGAGAAGTAAAAGTTTTGAAAAGGCTTGCGGCGGGATGGTGGGGGAAATAGAGGAAGAGGGAAAAACCGAAGACAAGATGAGAAACAATATAAAAGATATTTGCGGGCGTCAATGGTACAAGTGGGGAGAGAGAGATGTGGTGGGGGTATCATTTTAATATTATTATATAAAATAAAATATATTATATATATATAATATATATATTTATATATATGAGTTACACATCTACACACAACAACCCACGCACACATATATATAACATATATACATACATATATATAATATATATATATTTATATTATATATATATATATATTATATCATAAGCCGCGGGGCCGAGGGTTTAGAGATCGGACCCAGACTGTCACGACGACAATATGAGTTCGAAGGTTGATCACCGGCGGCGCGTTTCCCTTGGGAAGGAACTTACCTCGATTGCCTACCTAGCCACTGGGAGGAAACCAACCCAAGTCAGTGCGGGGCCAACCCGGATAAAGAGAAAGAATTTTTACCTAGAAAAAAACACCAGCACTTCCCGTGGAAATGAATGAGGCCCCTACCACCTACTCACCCAAAGGCTCGCAACATGAAAACTAAAATTTAAGTTCATGCGTGACCACGGCGGTTAAACATGATCCTCCCTTAAAAAAAAAAAAAAAAAACAAATTATTTTAAAAATTTATTATATATATATATATATTATATATATTGTGTGTGTGTGTGTGTGGGTGGTGTGTGTGGTGGTGTGTGTGTTAATATTATATAAATATATAAATTACATTATATACTGTATAAATATAAAATTATATATTATTAAAATTTTTAAATATATATACATGAAATATAGTATTGTTATAGTTATATAATGAAAACAACACACACACACACACCCCAACACACACACACACACACACACATATATATATAATATATAATATAATGTGTATTATATAAAAATTTTTTTTTTTTTTTTTTTTTAAAGGGTAGGATCATTTTTAAAGCCGCCTGGTCAAGCAGTATTAATTTATTTTTATGTTGCGTGTCTTGGAGTGAGTAGGTGGTTTTGGGTCCCCAGTTCTTTCCCCCGGAGAGTGCTGGGTTTCTTTTTTAGGGAATCATCTTTCTCTTTTTCCGGGCTTGGACCGCACTGACTGGGTTGGCTTTCCTACCCAGTGGGGAGGTAGGCAATCGAGGGAAATTCCTGCCCCAAAGGGAAAAAACGCGCCGGCGGGACTCGAACCTTCGAACTCATATTGTCGTCGTGACAGTCTGGGTCCGATGCTCTAAACCCCTCGGCCCCCGCGGTTATGATATATATATTATATATTTATATATTTTAAAAATAATATAATATGTATGTATATTGTATATATATATGTGTGGTGGTGTGTGTGTGTTAGATGTGTATACATAAAATATAAATATATAAATATATAAAATATATATTATATATATATTATATATTAATATATAAAAGAATACACACCGCACACACATCCCTCCTCCATTGTCCATTGACAGCCCGCAAATATCTTTTATATTTTTGCTCAGCTTTTCTTCGGTTTTCCCCTTCCTCTATTTCCCACCACCATCCCTGCAGCAAACCTTTCTCAATACTTTACTTTCACCAAGCCAATAAACTTTAAAATTCCTCCTGTTCAAGATGTCCAACAGCGGGCTCTACAATTTATTTTCTCAGCACTTCCATTCGATCTTCTCTGCCACTAATCGCAGTACTCGTCTGTAACACCCCATTTAAAACTATTTATCTTTTTCTGTATCTACTTCAGCTCCAACACTCAGAACCATATGAGCAATTGGGAAAATAATGGTTTAATAACCTCAGCTTTTTCCGTAAGGTAATGCTTGGTTTCCCCGATGTTTCTGAGAGCAATTGTGGCGTTTTGGCAATGGGATTTTTCTTTTTATTCCGGTGAATCACATAGATTAGTTAAAACACTCCAAATAAATGAACTCTTTCCATTTTCCCCAATCATTCATGATTGTAACATGTTTATCAGTTTATTTCCGGTTATCTTTAATCTTAGTCTTTGTTTTTGGCATTAAAAAAAAAGCCAGCCTTTTTCGCTTGTTTTTAAATTTATTTAGTAGTGTTTTTAGTTCAGGATATGGGAATAAAAAAAAATACGGGATCAGTTTGATATTTTGAAAAAAGTTTTAAAATTTTAGAGAAAAAATTGTTTAGAAATAATTTAAGAGGTGGGGAGAAGAAGAACCCTGGACTCCTTGTTTTATGAAAAATTTGGGAAATAAGGGTTTTACAGGCTTGGTTTGGCATAAGGGGGTTTTTTTAGTTGGGGGTGAGGTTTGGAAAATATGTTTTATGTTATTCGAGGATAGGATAACAGTATAAAAGCTAAAAAATCGATGAAAAACCAAAAGGGAAGGTTTTTGATGTTTGTTTTTCTATGATCAATTTTTAAATTAGAATTGGTTTTATATTTAGGGGGAAAAAATGTTTTGTTTGAATTTTTTTAATTAATTTTTTTAGAATAATTTTTAAAAAATTTGCGCGTGACATTAAAGAAGTCCCAATGTTTCATGGAGGCATCCTTTTTAGGATGGGAGGAAAGATGATTTTACCCCGTTTTGGAAAAATTTTTTTATTTATTTTTGTAAGAGTTTGGGGAGAAGAAGATTCAACATTTCGCCCGATTTAATTTGCTGTTTATTTCATCTATTGGGGGGTTTTCTTTTTTTTTTTTATGGTTTTTAAACTTGTTAGAGTGGCGGTGGGTTTATTTCGTGCATTGGTTTAAATTAAGTTGTGTTAGATCTTTATCTTTTTTTTATAGGTTGGAACAATATTGTTCCATCTATCTTTTACTTCTTTTTCCCTCACTAAAACAAGTCCTCTTCAGTTTTGATAGGTCCATTGTAGGTTTAAATTTTTGTGTGATGTTTCGTATCTCCTTGGTAGATTTTTTTAGTTTCTTATTTAAGAACAGTTTTTAATTCTTGGGGAATGTTCATTTTAAAGTTTTCCCATCTTGTCGCAATAATTTTGAATTTTTTTATTTTGTTTTTTTTAAATTCTTTTTCAACGGATATTGATACCCTTGATTTTGTCACTTCTTTTTCAATTTCACTTTGGTTTTTAATACCAGGGGGAATTTTTTCTTTTTTTTTGGGGATAGTTTCTTAAGCAGGCTCAGCAGGAGTTCTTTTCTTTCTTCCCCCAACTCATTTTGGGTTTTTTTTATCTTCACATTTATTATTTTAAATTTTTTTGACACGTAATTTTGCAATTTTTATCAAGGTTTTTTAGTCGAGCTTTAGAGGTGGGGTTGGACGCTCATCTTTTTGAGTCATTTTTAAAACGATAGTTTGTAGTTTGGGGGTCACTGTTGCAGTCGGCACCAGGTCTTTTCTTGGGATTTTTTTTGCACTTTTCCATTTTTGGTTCGCACAATGTAGAAATTTGGTTGGTGTTCTTTTGTCTGGGAAAAAACACGTGCAAGTATCTGGGTGGGTTGGAACAAGATTGGCTATAATGATTATTTTTACTACAGAATTCAATAAAACTTTACCTCTTTCATTTATATCTCCAAACCCAATTTTTCCACGGTGTCATTTTTAGATCAAATTTTTTCCCACTTGGCGTTTTAGGTCTCCCATGATTTTTTTTTTCATCTCTGTTAGGGGTTGTGTCTAAAGTATCTTTGGGGAGAGTTATAAAAAAATTTCCATTTTTTCACCTTTCAATATTGGTTGGGGTAGTTTTTATAATACTAAATTAGGGTTTTGCTTGTATTTGACTTTTTTAAAAAGCGATAATTTTTTGGGCGTACCCAATTTGTGCAAAATTTCAGTTTTTTTTGTGGAATCATAGAACTCCGTGACTATAATTTTCCTTTTTCTTTTCCAGAAAAAAAAAACTGTCTTGTTTCTTTAGTTTTGAAAAACCCTACTTTCCCAAATTTGGGCTACTTATTCCTAGATTTTAAAAGTTTTTCTATCCATTTGTTACAGACAGTATTATTTTCCCCCTCTCTTTCATTTCCCTTTCGTTCCACGTTCCGATTTTTAAGTGTTTCCTTTAAATTTACATGTTTTCTTTATCTTCTTTGTCTTTCCCGTGCAATTTTAAAATTGTCAAAACCCGGTTTCCCACTGACAGCGCGCCCCTTGATAACCCACGCGACGGGCGTTTTTGGTATAATATTATTTCTGATTTAATCATTGGTTTTTAGGGTTTTTCAGGGGAAAATAAAAGTTGAGGGAATCCCCCCGGCTCCTTCTCAACTCGCAGTCTCCAATAACTAGGAGGGGAAATATCTCTGCCGCTTTAAAACAGTTACACTGTAATACGCCAACATATTATTTGGTGAAACCGTAATCAGTAGAACTGAAGGTGTTTTCACCAGATATCCATGCCCTATGCCGGACAGTTTTTCCCCCAACCCGGTATAGGGGGCTAATAGGGGTTTTCCTTGTTCAAGGGAACCCCAGGGGCAGTTTTTTGTTTACCCAGGACCAATATAATATATTATATTATAATTAAAATATTATATATATATATGTGTGTGTGTGTGGTGGGTGTGTGGTGTGGGTTTTGTTGTGTTGGGTGTGTAGGTGTGTGTGTGTGTGAAAGTATGAGTATATATGTATATATATATATATATTAATATTAAAATAAAATAATATAATTAATTATTTATATAATATGTATATATATATATAAATATTATATATATTATATAAATATATATATATTATATGTGGTGTGTGGTGTTGTGTGGTGTGCGAAAGTATGAGTAATATGTATAGAATGTATAAATATATTATTATATATATATATAATATAAATATATCTGTGTGTGGTGTGTGTGTTTATATATATATATATAATATATATATATATAATATAATTTATATATATAATATATTATATAAAGTATATATTATATTTTTTCATAGTAAAGTATGTACACACCACACACAAACATATAAATATAGTATATATATTGTGTATAGTAATATATGTATATATATATATATATATATATATATATATATAATATATATATATATATATATAATATATATATATTATATGTAAGTGTTGTACACAACACCCCAAAAACCAATAGGTGTGTGTGGGGTTATTATATATATAATAATATATAATATATATATAATATATTATATTATATATATTATTTAATATAAATATAAGATAGATAGTAGATAGAAATAGACAGTATTTATTTGTATGTATAACACAACAAAAATACACACACACACATATGATCTATGTATGTAAGTAAAAAAACAGACACAAAAATACAGATGCGTGTGGTGTGTGTGTGTGTGTTTGGATTTGTAACACATATGATGCAGTTTTATAAGAAACAGAGAGACACAGATAGTGTCTGTCTATATAATATAATATATATATATATATATATATATATGTATATTAATATATATATAATATATATATATATATTTTTATATATTATATATATTTATATATATATATATAATATGATTTATTATAAC
>NW_023662492.1:15000-16095 GCF_015228065.2 Penaeus monodon | reverse complement strand
CCCTATGTTCAATGTTTGCACCTTTCATGGCTTATTAAAACTAAAAGGTAATTACCTAATAGATTGAAAAGTCACTGGTTTTATTCTATTTAGAGAGCATTAATAGGGTTTTCAAGGTATCTACACCAGGTCAAAGATGGGTTTCCCCCTCGTATTTACGCCTGAACACCTAAACAACCACCTCTTCTTGTTCAGAGGTAATGATGAAATAATCGCAAAGATTATAATCAGTATCTTTATATTTTTACAAATGCATAATATAACAAGGTGCAGACCTAATAAGAAAAATTCAAAAGAAATGACTTAATTTCGCAGAACGACTGATAAGCCTGCGACCTCCTCTCATATTTTAACGTGTTATATTAGCGTTCTTACATCCAAAGACATCTTCATAATGAAAATATAGTTTATTGAAAAGAATCATGAAATTCTTGTTGTACTTTATTATGACTCTCAAGCTTACACAAACATACGCCCTAAGAGGCGATAACACAAATAACAGGCTTAAATTTCTGTGTAAATGTAAATACGATAACCAATATTTCATACTTTTGCACGTTTCATACTTATAAAAACTAAAAGGTTATTACCTAATAGATTGGAATGACGTTGGTTTATTCTATTTAGAGAGCATTAATAGGGTTTTCAAGGTATCTACACCAGGTCAAAGACGGGTTTCCCCTTCGTATTTACGCCTGAACACCTAATTATCTACCAACTAGCGTCACTACTTGCCCATATGTATAACTATTGTTTGAACTTGTAACTGACTTGACAAATGGCGTGTTACAGACGAATGATCACCCCTCATAACCAATAACAAATAACCGCGCAAGGGAAAGACGGATAGATGTCAGGCCAGGTAATGACCAAATTCAAGGTGTTGACCGAAAACAGGTGATCCTTCCTTCCCTTCCTACCGCCCCTGTCCCACATTCCTCCATACCCATTACAAACCAATAATAGTAAGAAAAAGAAGCAAACAAACAAATCACCAGTCACAAGTCCTGCTTAAGGAGATAATACAGCTCTGCACTGAAGTGATCACACCTATAGCTAATGAGCGTGACACGATCAATATGATAGCCCGATGTC
>NW_023662492.1:0-5000 GCF_015228065.2 Penaeus monodon | reverse complement strand
AACCTAACCTATCCTAACTTTACCTATACCTAATAAGCATAACCTAACATAGCTGAAACCTAATAAGCATAATCTAACCTAAACCTAAACTTAATGAGCATAATCTAACTTAACCTAAGCCTAACCTCACCCAAAGATAACCTTACATAAACCTAAGCTAATCTATGCCACCTACCTCATCCCAATTGACAACGTAAGTAGTGTCGTAATTCTAAGCTATGACATCCAGCATGTTATGGTCTTACAAAAGATGCCAGCAAATCTTAAAATTTATGCTAACTGATAACTTACAGTAAGTGTACAAAGGTACTTGGAGTATTGTATCAATTATGTTGCAGAACAGTCAACTGAAATTATAGAGGTAAGCCTTGAAGCGATTCTGCACACAAATAAAAGTAAAAGTGAAGTAAAATGGAAATGTATGCTAATAGAAAAAAAAATAAGTGTACAAAGGTTAGGCTTAGATAGTTTGGGTTAGATTTCGGTTAGGATAGGTTAGGTGGGTAGGTTAGGTTAAGCTGGCTTGAGATGGGTTAGGTTAGGTTTTGGCTAGGTTATGTTTATTACATTAGGTTAGGTTAGGTTTACTAGTTAAAGTTAGGTTAGGTTTATTAGTTTAGTTTGGGTTAGGTTATGTCATGTTTATTAGTTTTGTTTAAGTTAGGTTAGGTACAGTAGTCAAGGTAGGTTAGGTTATATTTATTAGTTTAGGTAGGTTCGGTAGCTGGAATTCCTTTAAAAAGTAAATGCTAATGCAGTTTCTTCTCTTGCTCTATTGTTATACACACACACACACACACACACACACACCACAACAAACACATATATATATATATATATATATAATATATATATATATATATAATATATATATATATATATATATATGTATATATATCCTCTTGGACAGATCTATACTTCTGCAAGGCATTGTTGTTATATTACGAAATCTAATCATGAATGTCCATGTGTGTGTGTGTATATATATATATATATATATATATATATATATATATATATATATATATATATATATATATATATATATATAACGTCAGTGATATATGGTTAACATTTTTTTTCTTTTATTGGGGATAGAAACATACGAAGAAAGTGAATAATGCAGTCATCATAGAAAACACAATGTCCGATTATTAAAAGGATAAACGAAGATCATGTAGAACGGAAAATATTTAAACGTAGAATCATTCTATACAATTACTGAACGGCTTTTAGGGAATTAGAAAAGAAAATTATTTTCACTATCAATACAAGGTTCATTTTTCGAAGGTTCAAAAGTCAATACTGCTAGAAGTTTAGTGTTTCCTTATACTAAATGAATACTCAAAATGCATTTTCCAAAGGTCCTAAAATGAATACTTTAATGTCAATTGTTTCCTATACGAACCTAACCTAAACTTTCGAACCTAACCTAAACCTTAGCTACATAAAAAAACAATTCTAGTCAAAACCTTAACCCAAAGTTTTAATCTCCCTTTACGATTTTAGCCAAACCCAAACGACCCAAACCTAAGCGTCACTTAAACAAACCCATTTTAAACCTAACCTCCCCCAAACCTATACCTAACCAAAATTTAAAACGTTTGACCCTAATTTAAATATTTTAAACCCTTTCAAAAAACACCCAACCCCAAAAAACCCTTTTTAACCCAAAATTAAACCAAATAAAAAAAATTTTTTAAAAAACCCTAAAATAACCCTTCAAAATAATATTTTCAAACCCTTTTCCCTCCCCTTTACGTTCTAAATCAAAAACGTAATCTAAACCCCATCCCCCATACCTAACTTCCTAAACCTGGTTTAAATTTAACCAAAACCTACTCCAAACCAAACCCCAATCTAAACATTACCAAACCCAACCAAAACTTATCAAACCCTTTTAAAACCAAAACCTTTAATTTAACCAACCTCCCTTTGCCTAAATTAATTTTAAATTTTAAAAACTAATCTTTCGAATTTTTACCAAACCCTAACCAAAACCCTAATTTTTAAATTTACAAAGAAAAATTTTCCCCCCAAACCCCAAATTTTTTATGGTTAAAACCCTAACCGAAAAATTCTGAAAAACCCAAACCCCAATTCAAAATTTAAACCTAATTTCCCCAAAAAAACCCCAAACCCCAACTTAAATTACTTTTACCTAAGGAAACCCCCTAAACGTTTTTTAAAACTAACCAAAAACCTCCCTACCCTAACCTATACTAACTAAAACCTAAAAAAACCCCTAAAACCCAAACCAAACCCGGGAAATAAAAAATAAACCAAAACTCCCAAAAATTAAAACTAAAACCTAACCAAAAATAAGCTCCCTACCAAAAAGAAACCTACCCAAAAACCTAACCAAACCCTTTAATCCAACCAAACCCAAAATTTTAATGTGCCCCTAACCAAACCTAACCAAAACCAAGAAAACCAAAATTTAAAAACCCAATTAAACTAAACCAAAACAAAAACAACCAAATCTAACCTAGACCTACCCCCCACTTTTAATCAAAAAAAAACCCAACCAAACCCAAAATAAAACCCCAACCCCTTTTTTATCTCCCTTTTTTTAAAACCTAAACGTAAACTAAAAAAAACCTAACATAAAAAAACATTCAAACCCCTAAAATAAACAATTTTTCTACCCTTAAACTCCCTTATGATTCTTTTAAAACCAAATTTTAATTTTAAACTAACTTAACCAACCCCAAATAAACAAAACCCAAAACTTTATTTTTTATTTCCAAACCCCTAAAAAAAAAAAGGGGGCCCGGATGGGGATAGCGAACGAGAGGGAGAGAGAGAGAGGGGGAAAGGGGAAGGGGGAGGGGAGAGGTCAAAAGGAGAAAGCAAAATTTTCTAAAATGAAGAGAGAGAGGGAGAGAGAGACAAAAGCAAAAAGGGAGACAGAGAGGGGCAGGGGTAAGGTAGAGAGAAAGATAGAGAGGGGAAAAAAAAAAAGGACAGAGAAAAAAGAAAGAGGGGGAGAGACGGGAGAGTTTAAATTTTATATATATTTTATAAAATATATATATATATATATATATATATATTATTTTATAAAAAAGATGATAATGATGATAAATGATATAACGATTAAAAGATGAAATAAATGAAAATAATGAGGGTAAAAACGGGAAATTGTTCCAATATAATAAAAAATAAAAAAAAAAACCCCAAAAAGTCGAAAAAGCGGAAAAATCTAGCAAAATATAGCCTTTAGGGGAACCCAAAATAAACTTTTTTTCGATTTCTTTGGATGTTTTTGGGCCCAATTTATTAGGTTAATAATGTAAAAATTTAAACCAGAATTGTTTAATCATGACAAATAATGAAAAAAAGGAATTTTGGGATAACTTTTGATGATTTTTAAGATTTTTAAATTAAAATTTTTAAATTTTTATTATTATTTTTTTATTATCATTATTATTACTTTTTTAATTATATTATTTTTTTTTTTTGTTTTTTTTTATTTTTATTTTTATTTATTATTAATTGTTTATTTTTTTTATTATTATTTTATTATTTTTATTATTTTTATTTTTATAATTTTTATGAATTTTTATTTTTAAATTTTTAAAAAATTATTATTTTTATTTTTTTATTATTTCATTATTAGTTTTAAAAAAAAAAAAAATCATAATTTTGTAATAATAAAATAATAAATTAATAATAATAATAAAAAAGTATAAAAATTGTTTTAAAAATATTTTTTGTTTATAATTTTTTTTTAATTTTAAAATTTAATATTTTTTTTATTTATTAATCCAATTTACTATTTAATTTTTTACTGGGAAAATTTTAAATTTTTTTTCATTTTGTTAAAAAAACATTTGTTCCTTTTTTCTGGTTGTTTTTTATTTGGTTTTTTTTTGGTTCCCCAAAAAAAATTTTAAAATTGTTTTAATTTTTTTGGTTTTTTTAAATTTCTTTTTGCCCAAAAAATTTTTTTGGTTTGGAAAAAATTGTTGAAAATTTTTCCTTTTTTTTGAATTTTTCCCCCAAATCAGCAGATGATTTGACCCGGGGCCGGGGCCCCAATTACCCTCAAAATTTCCCCCCAAATTTGGAGAAGGATAATGAAAAGCGAATAAGTTTATTTTTTTTCTTTTTTTCATTTTTTTTTTTTGTTTTTTTTTTTACCTTTTTAAATTTTATTTTATAAATTGTTTTTTCATTTTTTAGTGTTTTTTTTTATTTTTTTTTTTGGGTATTTTATTTTTTTTTTTTTTTATTTTGATAACAAATTGTATTTATCTTTTTATTCAATATTTTTTATTACTAAATTTTCTCCTTTATTTTATCTTTTTCTTTTTTTAAATACCGTAGATTTTTTTGTTCATTAAAATATTTCTAGTTATTTTTGCAATCAATTAAAAAATTATTGATTTTCGCTTTTCCAAGTTATTTTTTTAATTTTTTTTTATGCTTCTAAAAAAATTCTTCATTTTCTTTTTTTTTTTTTTAATTTTAAATTTATCGTTTTCATGTATTGTTTTTTCTTTAATAATGATATATTTTATATATATGTTATATTTTATATAATATATATAATATTATATATAATATATATTATATATATATTTTATTATATATATTATATTTTTAATATATAATATATATTATAAAAAAAAATAATAAAATAAAATAAAATTAAAAAAAGGGAAAAAAAAAAATTAAAATTTAAAGATAAAATTAAATTAAAAATAATAAAAAAAATAATAATTTAGAATTATTAAAAATAACTAAAATATATAATAAAAAATAAATTTTAAAATTATAAAAAAAATTTAATAAATTTTAATTAAATTTAATAAAATATTAATAAATAAATAAATATTTTAATTTTAAAAAAAAAAACCCAAAAAGGATAAAATTAAAATGGAAAAAAAAAAAAAAAATTTTGGGTAAAAAAAAATTAAAAAAAGGGGAAAAAATAATTAAATTTGGAAATTTTTTCCTCGTTTTTTAAAAGGGGGAAAAAATTTAAGGGAAAT
>NW_023662491.1:5000-16095 GCF_015228065.2 Penaeus monodon | reverse complement strand
AAAGCTGAGGAAAATAAGGCGACAGAGTTCGCTGGTAAAGGTATACTACAGCAAGGGAAAGCAAGGGGAAAGAGGGGAGTTTGATTCCGCGGCGCAGACACAGATCTCGCTAGTCCAGACGCACACGTGGCAGTGATAACTGATAAGGCGAAATCCGCTGCGCCGGCCTAGAAAGTCGCAAAACGTCTAATTAATTGACGCGAAGTTCATTCTGTAATTGTATTGATTTTATGATTGGCTCCGCGAAATCCCGTAATCGTGTTTTCGTTTTGTTATTAGGAATAGTTAATCAGACTTACCACCTGACTCATTGCTCTTAGAGAGGAGTCTATCCCTGCAATTTTACGTCTGCCTGTCCGCCCCCTTTGCCTAACTCCTGACTTTGTCTCTTCTCCATTCCCCTCCGTCATTTTTTTTTATTCCTACCTCTCTGTCGTTCCCACTCCGTGCACGACCTATTCCCGTCTCTTAAACAAAGGGAAACTATCCAATTTGCTTGTAAATCGTTATCATACATGTTTTTCCTTTGTTATCTCCATATCTCTTTACCATCGGTTTTGATTTTTTTTTATTTCTTTTCGTTCTTATCATTTTAATCTTGTCCGTATTATTATTCTAATATCCACTGCACCCAAAGTCAGCGCACCAATTGCCTTTTATATTTTTTTTACAGCTTTACTCATTTTATTTCCAGTCTCTCGTTCGTTCCGCATTAAATGAAAATGGGCAAATAAGTAAATATGTTTACGTTCATGTTTTCTTCTATCATCTTCTTTTCCTCATCCTCCTTCTCTTCGTTATAGTCGTCCACCACTTCCTGCTCCTCCTCCTTTTCGTCTTTCTTATTTTCTTTTTCCTTCTCCTCCTCTCCACCACTCCCCCTTCGTCCTCTTTCTTATTCCCTTCCTCCTCCTCCTCCTCCTCCTCCTCCTCCTCCTCCTCCTTCTCTCCTCCTCCTCTTCTTCTTTCTCTCCTCCTCCTCCTATTCTTCCTCCACCACCCCTTCCATCTCCCCTCCCCTCTCTCTTCTTCTCTGTCATCCTCTTCCTCCTCCTTCTCTTCTTCTTTTCCTCTTCCCTAACCTCTTCCTCCCTGACCCCCTTCCATCTACCCATCCCCATCCTCCTCCTTTTCTCCGCCTCCTCCTCCTCCTCTCTCCTTCCCCCTACCCCCTCTACCCCCGCATCCCCCTTTTCCCTTCTCACTCCCCATCCCTATCCCCACCCACCTCCCAAGCCTTACTTTACCCACTTAAATATGATTGCAATCGACGGCCAGGTGAGCCGGTCTCCCCTGCAGAGTAATCCACTTTGAAAGACGCACCAAAATTAATTTGCCTCAAAAAAATTTACCTCGTGAATATTGTAATTAGAGGAAAAGATTCAAGAGGGGAGGTGCCATCCGTGTAATGATTTAGAGGGAGTGGAATATGTATACCCCGGCTGGATGACCCGAGGTTTTTGGATAGGCCAACTCGGGGGTGCTTTTGAGGGGTGATGGTGAGCCGAGGAAGGGGAGGGGGGGTGGTGGGGGTTTTTTGGGGGGGAGGGGTGGGGGGAGGGGGCGGGTGAGATGAGTCATGCCAGGTGATGATGTAAGTGAATGCTTTTGTAGGAGAATAAAAATGAATTTGCGAGATGTGTTGATGAGACGGTGACTTTGGATTTAGGGGTGAGGAAAAGGAGATATGATGAGGGGATATGAAAGTGAGAAAATGATGATGCTCACTGAAACGATTTTTTTGGGGACTAATTGGATGAGTTGTGAAATCAAAGAAGCGAAGTGATAAAAGGCAAGATGGGAGTGGGAGGGGGGTGAAGTCTACGTGAGGATAAAATTAATAAGATAATGGAAATATTGTGAGGCTTCAGACACGATTATGGAGTTGTGTTATAAGGAATATAATGGGGCCAGTGGATGAGCATTACGGGGCCCCTAGGGATAGAAGGGTGAGAATTAGTATGAAAAGGGATAGAAACCAATTTTTAAATACGGTAAGGTGGCAGCGACACCAGTATATAAAAAGGAAACATATATTGAACCAGTAAGAATATGCAAAAGACAGAAAAAACGGGCTTCTAAAAAGTATAAATAACAAAACAACAAAATTCCCAAAAAAAAAAAACCTCAAACAAAAACACCTTTTCGAAAAAAAAACAAAAGGCGACTTAAAAGTGAGACACCTTAAGCAATTTTATGAGAGAGCAGGGTAAGGGTTTGGGACAGCTTTGTAGAAGGGTAGAAAGCAGAAACTTTGAAGCAACAGGAACAGCTTCCCCTTTGAGGCAATACCCTTTGCGAAACAAATCAGAGAGTGATATAGGACATTAAGCAAGAAAAACACCCCGATCAAAAAAAGATGTCTTTTAATTATAATAAATTTTAAAATACACCTTATTCACAATAATATGAATAAACCCAGCTTGTGAAACCCAAATGCAAGACATGACCCCGAATTTAACCATAGTGCATACTCGCATTCACCCAAAAAAAAAACAAAACATAAATGTACTTCAACGAGAGACCTACAACATGCAAGAGCTATTTCAACAGGGGGTGTGTTGGTGACAGCAAGGTAAAAGGCCAAAGACAAAGCGGGAGGGGAAGTAATAAGAATAAGAATGGTGATAACACCACTGGACCCAAAAGAGATAAATAGAGTTCAAAAAAGGGTTTTTGAAAGAGAAAAGAAGAAGTAAAAGACAGTGAACAGTGAGATAGAGTAGAATAGATAAAAAACGAGAGGAGAGAGAGAGAGAAAGAGAAAGGTAAAAAAGGAAGATAATAAAACCCGACAGAAAGACAAAAAGACAGACAGAGTACCTACGAGAGACTTCCCTTGAAAAATCAAACAGAAAAAAAGGGTAACCGTGTGGCGAACAGGATTAAGTGGATCTGGGAAGAGGTCAGCGACAAAAACGGATGCACAGAATCAAAAGAAAAGCGAGACCTCTGGGGGTGGGGCGGGGAAAGGGGGCGTGGGGCACAAGGGATGGGGCAAAGGGGCTAGAGACTGAACAAAAGGGAATGGAAAGAGAGGAGAGAAAAGGGGAATTTTTGGAATCCCCCCCCGGGGAGAAACAATGTGAGGGTAAGGGAAATGAAAAGAGAAAGTAAAATGAGGAAATAGTGAAAAGGGAAAAAAATGGGGAAGAGATTATGTTTGAGAAAGAGAAAAATAGAGATAGATAATATATAGAGAGCTGTATAATATATAATATAATTATATATATATTATATTAATAAAATAAATATTTTAAAAACCCCATATAACATATTAATACACAATATACATATAGTATATATATAATATAATATATATTAAATATATATATAAAATTTTAAATATAATATATGTAGAAAAAATATAATAATATAATAAATTAATATAATATATATACATATACATATATATTGTATATATATATATAATATTTAATAATATATTATGAGTATGTATATATTATATTAATTTTAATATATATATATATATATATATATATATAAAAATATATTAATATATATGCATACCACACACACACCACACACAACACACACACACACACACCACACAACACAAACACACACACACACACAACCACGCCACACAAACTCACACAAACACACAAAACACCACACACATATAATAAAATAAAAACCCTCCCTGACCAGGACCGCCCTAGGCACCCCGGCTATAAAACCCGGGAGGCCAGTGCTAAACCAACCATGCCACCCGACCCAAAAAAAGGAGTGTCAATGGATTTACTAGCCCATAGAATTACCTGTCTACTCTATTTGAGAAATGACAGCGAAGTTTTACGCTCACTCCCCGGGGCACTCGGTAAATTGATATAGCAATTCCAACCCTAAGTCAATGCCTGAGGTATATTATGAAAGATGGAATAATGCAATGCCGCATTGATATCGATAAATAACAACCCCCCTGACCAGGACTCGAACCTAGGTCACCCCGGTATGAAACCGGAGGAGTGCTAAACCAAACCATGCCACACGCCCCACAAAAGGATGTGCAATAGGATCTTACTACCCCTCCATAGACATTCCCTGTTATCTACTTGAGTAATACAGCGAAGTTTACGCTCAATCCCCGTGGCACCGGTGGAAATTAAATAGCAATTCCAATCCTAAGTCAGAGTCCTGAGGTTATTATGAAAGATGGAATAATGCAATGCCGCATTGATATCGATAAATAACAACCCTCCCTGACCGGGACTCGAACTAGGTCACTCCGGCTATGAAACCGGAGGCCAGTGCTAAAAAAACCATGCACACGCCCACAAAAGGAGGTGCAACTAGGATCTTACAGCTCCTGGGACATTACCTGTCTATTTATACTTGAGTAATGACAGCGAAGTTTACGCCACTCCCCGTGGGCACTGGGTGGAAATGATATAGAAATTTCCCAACCCAAGTAGAGTCCTGAGGTATATTTATGAAAGTGGAATAATGCAATGCCGCATTGATATCGATAAATAACAACCCCCCCTGACCAGGACTCGAACCTAGGTCACTCGGCTATGAAACGGAGGCCAGTGCTAAACCAACCATCCCACACGACCCACAAACGGTGTGTGCAACTAGGATTTACTAGCTCCAAGCTTTACCTGTCTACTCATACTTGAAATGACAGCGAATTTTTTACGCTCACTCCCCGGGGGCACTGGGTGGAAAATTGTTTGCAATTCCAATCCTAATCAGATGTCCTGAGGTATATTATAAAAGAGGGAAATAAGCAATGCCCGCATTGATATCGTAAATAAAAACCCCCCCTGACCGGACTCGAACCTAGGTCACCCGGCTATGAAACCGGGGGCCCGTGCTAAAAAAAACCATCCCACACGACCCATGGCAGGGTTGGTTTTAGCATGGCCCCGGTTTCATAGCCGGAGTGACCAAAGGTTGAGTCCTGGTCAGGGGGGGTTTTTTTTTATCGAATCAATCGGCTTTGCATTATCCTCTTTAAAAATATCCTCAGGACATCTGACTTAGGTTTGGGAATTGCTATACAATTTCCACCGAGTGCCCAGGGAGTGAGCGAAAAAATTCGCTGTCATTATCAAGATGAGTAGACAGGTAATGTCTATGGAGCAGAAGCCCTTAGTTGCACACTTTTTTTTGTGGGTCGGTGGCATGGTTGGTTTTAGACTGGCCTCCGGTTTCATAGCCGGAGGACCTGGGTTTCGAGCCCGGGTCGGGGGGGTTTTTTTCGATATCAAGCGGCATTGCATTATTCCATCTTTCATAAAATCCCTCAGGACATCTGATTAGGATTGGAATTGCTATACAATTCCCCCGAGTCCCCCGGGGGAGTGAGCTTTTAAAACTTCGCTGCATTATAAGAAATGAGTAGCAGGTAAGTCTATGGAGTAGTAAGTCCTATTTTGCACACCCTTTTGTGGGTCTTTTGTGGCATGGTTGGTTTAGCATGGCCCCCGGTTTTCATAGCCGGAGTGACCTGGTTCGAGTCCGGTCAGGGAGGGTTGTTTTTTATCGATACATGGGGCTTTGCTTTATTCCATCTTTCATAAAAAAACCTCAGGACATCTGACTTGGATTGGAATTGCTAATCAATTTCCACCGAGTCCCCACGGGGAGTGAGCGTAAAACTTCGCTGTCATTACTAAAGTATGAGTAGACGGGTAATGCTAGGGAGAAAGACTAGTTGCACACTCCTTTTGGGGTCTTGTGGCATGGTTTTTTTTGCACTGGCTCCGGTTTCATAGCGGAGGACCTAGGTTCGAGTCCGGGTCAGGGAGGGTTGTTATTTATCGATATCAATGCGGCATTGCATTTTTCCACTTTCTAAATATCCCTCAGGACATCTGACTTAGGTTTGGATTGCTATACAATTTCCACCGAGTGCCCACGGGGAAAAGGAGGTAAAACTTCGCTGCTTTACTAAAAGTATGAGTAGACAGGTAATGCTATGGAGCTAGAAAGACCCTATTTCACACCCCCTTTTGTGGGTCGTGGGCATGGTTGTTTAGCACTGGCCTCCGGTTCCATAGCCGGAGTGACCTAGGTTCGAGTCCTGGAGGGAGGGTTGTTATTTATCGATATCATGGGGCATTGCATTATTCCATCTTTCATAAATATCCCTCAGGACATCTGACTTAGGTTTGGAATTTGCTATATCAATTTCCCCCCGGTGCCCACGGGGAGTGAGCGTAAAACTTCGCGTATTACTAAAGTATGAGTAGCAGGTAAGCTATGGAGCTAGTAAGATCCTAGTTGCACACTCCTTTTGGGGGTCGTGTGGCAGGTTTGGTTTTAGCAGGCCCCCGGTTTCATAGCCGGGTGACCTAGGTTCGGTCCTGGTAGGGAGGGTTGTTATTTATGATATAAGCGGCTTTGCATTTTCCCATCTTTCATAAAAAATACCTCGACATTGACTTAGGTTGGAATTGCTATATCAATTTCCCCCGAGTGCCCAGGGGAGTGAGCGTAAAATTCGCTGTCTTTACCAAGTATGAGTAGACAGGTAATGTCTATGGAGAGAAGATCCTAGTTGCACACTCCCCCTTTTGTGGGGTGGGGGGTTGGTTTAGCAGGGGCCTCCGGTTTAACCCGGAGGACCTGGGTTTCAGTCCGGGTCAGGGGGGTTTGTTATTTATCGATATCAATGGGGCTTTGCATTTTTTCCATCTTTCAAAAAATATACCTCAGGCATCTGACTTAGGATTGGAATTGCATATCAATTTCCCCCGAGTGCCCACGGGAGTGAGGTAAAATTTTCGCTGTCATTATAAAGTATGAGTAGACAGGTAAGTCTATGGAGTAGTAAGATCCTAGTTGACACTCCTTTTTGGGTCGGTGGCTGGTTGGTTTAGCACTGGCCTCCGGTTTCATAGCGGAGTACCTAGGTTCGAGTCCTGGTCAGGGAGGGTTGTTATTTATCGATATCAATGCGGCATTGCATTATTCCTCTTTCAAAATATACCTAGGACATTGACTTAGGAAAATTAAAATTCCCCTATATCAATTTCCACCGAGTGCCCACGGGGAGCGAAAAACTCGCTGTCTTTACTCAAGTAAGTAGACAGGAAATGTCTATGGAGCTAGTAAGATCCTATTTGCAACTCCTTTTGTGGGTCGTGTGGCATTTTGGGTTTGATGGCCTCCGGTTTTCATACCCGGAGTAAACCTAGGTTCGAGTCCTGGTCAGGGAGGTTGTTATTTACGAATCAAGCGGCATGCATTATTCCATTTTTCAAAAATATACCTCGGACATCTGACTTAGGTTTGGGAATTTGGCTATACAATTTCCCCCGAGGGCCCACGGGGATTGAGCGAAAATTTCGGTCATTACTCAAGTAAGTAGACAGGTAAGTCTATGGAGCTAGTAAGATCCTAGTGCAACTCCTTTTGGGGGGCGTGTGGCTTTTGGGTTAGCACGGCCCCTCCGGTTTAAATGCCGGAGTGACCTAGGTTGAGCCCTGGTCGGGAGGGTTGTATTTATCGATATCAATGCGGATTGCATTTTTTCCATCTTTATAAATTACCTCAGGACACTGATTTAGGTTTGGGAATTGCTATATCTTTTCCCACCGAGTGCCCAGGGGAGTGAGCGTCTTCCTGTCATACTCAAGTATGAGTAGACAGGAAATTTTCTATGGAGTAGTAAGATCCTAGTTGCACACCCCTTTTTTGGGGTCGTGGGCGGGTTTGGGTTTTAGCACGGGCCCTCCGGTTTCATAGCCGGAGGCCCTGGGTTCGAGCCCTGGCGGGGAGGGTTTTTATTTATCGATATAAATGCGGTTTGCATTATTCCTCTTTCACATATATATATATAATTATAATATATATATTTATATATATATAATATATATATATATACAATATATATATTAATATATATATATATATATATATATATAATAATAAAATATAATAATTATATTATATAAAAATATATATATATTTTATATATAATATATTATATATATATATAATATTAATAATAAAATATATATATATATATATATATATAATAATATATATATATATATTTATAAATATATATATATGTAAAAAGATGGAATAAGCAATGCCGCATTGATATCGATAAATAAAAACCCTCCCGCCCAGGACTCAAAAAAAAACCCCAGGTCACTCCGGCTATAAAAAACGGAGGGAGTGAAACCAACCTCCCACACGACCCACAAAAGGGGGTGCAAAACTAGGATCTTACTAGCCATAGACATTACCTGTCTACTCTACTTGAGTAATACAGCGAAGTTTTCGCTCACTCCCCTGGGCCTCGGGGGAAATTGTATAGAAATTTCCCAAAATCCTAAGTCAGATGTCCTGAGGTAATTTAGGGAAAGAGGGAATAATGAATCCCGCATTGATATCGAAAAAAACAACCCCCCCGACCGGGACTCGAACCTAGGTCCCCCCGCTATAAAAACCGGAGGCCAGTGCTAAACCAACCACCCACAGGCCCCAAAAAAGGAGTGTGCAACTAGGATCTTAAAGCCCCATAGACATTCCCTGTCTACTCATATTGAGTAATGACAGCGAAGTTTTAGCCAATCCCGGGGGCCTCGGTGGAAATTGATATAGAAATTTCCAATCCTAAGTCAGATGTCCGAGGTATATTTATAAAGATGGAATAATGAAATGCCGCTTTGAACGATAAATAAAAAACCCCCTGACCAGGACTCAACCTAGGCACTCCGCTTAAAACCGGAGGCCAGTGCTAAACCAACCAGCCACACGACCCACAAAAGGAGTGGCAACTAGGATTTACTAGCTCCTAGACATTACCTGTTTTACCATATTTTGAGAATGACAGCAAAGTTTTACGTCACCCCCCGTGGGCATCGGTAAAAAATGATATACCCAATTCCAATCCTAAGTCAGTGTCCGAGTATATTTATAAAAAGAGGAAATAATGCAATGCCGCATTGATATCGATAAATAACAACCCCCCTGACCAGGACTCAAACCCTAGGTCACCCCCGGCTATGAAACCGGAGGCCAGTGTAAACCAACCTCCCCAAAAGACCCACAAAAGGAGTGTGCAACTAGGATCTTACAGCTCCATAGGACATTACCTGTCTACTCATATTTTAGAAATGACAGCGAAGTTTTACGCTCACTCCCCGGGGGCACTGGTGGAAATTGATATAGCAATTCCAACCCTAGTCAGATGCCCTGAGGATATTTATAAAAGATGGAATAATGCAAGCCGCTTTGATATCGATAAATAAAAACCCCCTCCTGACCGGGACTGAACCTAGGTCACTCCGGTATGAAACCCCGGAGGCCCAGTGCTAAACCAACCATGCCACACGCCCCAAAAAAGGAGTGTGCAACTGGATTTTTATAGCTCCATAGACTTTACCTGTTATCATATTGAGTAATGACACCCCCGAAGTTTTACGCTCATCCCGGGGGGCCACTCGGTGGAAATTGATATAGAAATTTCCCAACTAAGTAGATTCCTGAGGATATTTATAAAAGATGGAATAATGCAATGGCGCATTGATATCGATAAAAAAACAACCCTCCGACCAGGACTCAAACCCTGGGTCACCCCGGCTATAAAACCCGGAGGCCAGTGCTAACCAACCCAGCCACCCGACCCAAAAAAGGAGTGTGCAACAGGATCTTACTAGCTCCATGACATTACCTGTTACTCATACTTGGTAATGACAGCGAAGTTTTACGCTCACTCCCCGTGGGCATCGGGGGAAAAATTGTATAGCAATTCAATCCAAGTAGAATGTCCTGAGGTATATTTAAAAGAGGGAATAATGCAAGCCGCTTTGATATCGATAAATAACAACCCCCCCCGACCAGGATCGAACCCTAGGTCACTCCGGCATGAAACGGAGGCCAGTGCAAACCAACCATCCCACCGACCACAAAAGGAGTGTGCAACTAGGATCTTACTAGCTCCATAGACATTACCTGTCTACTCAAAATTGAGTAATGACAGCGAATTTTTCCCTCACTCCCGGGGGCACTCGGTGGAATTGATATAGCAATTCCAACCTAAGTCAGATGTCCTGAGGTATATTTATGAAAGAGAATAATGCAATGCCGCATTGATATCGATAAATAACAACCCTCCCTGCCCAGGACTCGAACCTGGGGCATCGGCTATAAAACCCGGAGGCCAGTGCAAAAACCAACCATGCCACACGACCCAAAAAGGAGTGTGCAACTAGGATTTACTAGCTCCATAGACATACCTGTCTACTCATACTTGAGTATGACGCGAATTTTTACGCTCACTCCCGTGGGCATCGGTGGAAATTGATATAGCAATTCCAATCCTAAGTCAGATGTCCTGAGGTATATTTATAAAGAGGAATAATGAAAACCCCCGCATTGATATCGATAAATAAAACCCCCCCTGACCAGGACTGAACCTAGGTCACTCCGGTATAAAAAGGGAAAGGCCGTGTAAACCAACCATCCCCACACGACCCACAAAAGGAGTGTGCAACTAGGATCTTACTAGCTCCAAGACATTACTGTCTCCCCTTATTTGAGTAAGACAGCGAATTTTTTTGCTCACTCCCGTGGGACTCGGTGGAAATTGATATAGAAATTTCCAACCCAAGTCAGATGTCCTGAGGTATATTTATGAAAGTGGAATAAGGCAATGCCGCATGATATCGAAAAAATAACAACCCCCCTGACCAGGACCAAACCCTAGGTCACTCCGGCTATGAAACCGGAGGCCAGTGCAAACCAACCCATGCCACACAAACCCAAAAAAGGGAGTGTGCAACTGGATCTTATAGCTCCATAGAATTTACCTGTCTACTATACTTGAGTAATGACGCGAAGTTTTACGCTCCCCCCCGTGGCACTCGGTGGAAATTGATATAGCAATTCCAACCCAAGTCAGAGCCCTGAGGTATATTTATGAAAGATGGAATAATGCAATGCCGCATTGATACCCCGATAAATAAAACCCTCCCTGACCAGGACTCAAACCCTAGGTCACCCCGGCTATAAAACCGGAGGCCGTGCTAAAAAAACCAGCCATGGGTCGTGTGGCAGGGTTTGGGGTTTAGCACTGGCCTCGGTTTCATACCCGGAGGACCTAGGTTCG
>NW_023662491.1:0-2500 GCF_015228065.2 Penaeus monodon | reverse complement strand
TCCTATATCACTCCTCTGATTTGTTTCGCAAAGCGGTATTGCCTCAAAGGTAAGCTGTTCCTGTTGCTTCAAAGTTTCTGCTTGCTTACCCTTCTACAAAGCTGTCTAACCATTACCATCGCTCTCTCATAATTGCTTAAGGTGTCTCAGCATTATTACAGTCGCCTCTTTAGTACCTCCACTGTATCAGCACCACGGCTGATGCTTTAGTATACTGAGCCGTTTCTCTTTATGTTGGGTCTCATATCTTACTGTTGTCTATATAGTTATTGATATTCTTTTTAAGTATAGCCTGTTTTTTGTCTGTCTTTGCACTATTCTTAACTCGGTATCACCATCAGTACTGTTCCATACTTATTTCATAATACTGCCAGAATGATCGCTCGCCACGCTTACCTGTATTTTTTTCTATATTGGTTTACTATCCGCGGTTTTACATGACTAACTACTCTCATCCCTTCTCAACTCCACTAGCGGGCCCTCGTCATATGCTCATCCACGTGAGCCTCATTATCATTCCTTATAAGCGACAACTCATAATCGTGTCTGAAGCCTCACAATATTTCCATTATCATTATTAAATTTCATCCTCACGTAGACTTCACCGCCATCACCACTCCTATCTTGCCTTACTATCACTTCAGCATTCTTATGATTTCACAACCTCATGCCAAATTAGTCCCACAAACAAATCGTTTCAGTGAGCATCATCTCGCAACTTCATTTCCAGTTCATCCTACAAACGCACTTCACTTAGCATCATCACCTGGCATGACCTCATCTCACCTCGTCCGCCTCCCCTCACCATCACATCCGCCTCACCATCTCCCTCTCTGCCTCGGCTCACCATCACCCCTCAAAAAGCACCCCGCGAGTATGGCCTATCACAACACCTCGGCTCATCACAGCCGGGATATACATATTCACACTCCCTCTAACTCATTACACAGGATGTGCACCTCCTCTCTTGAAGTCTTTTCCTCTAATTACAATATTCACGAGGTAAATTTCTTGAGGCAAATGTAATTTTGGTGCGTCTTTCAATGTAGCGATTACTCTGCATGGCCAGACCGGCTCTACCCTGGCCGTCGATTAGCTACATGCATATTCATAGTGGCTAATGTAAGGCTTGAGGAGGTGGTGGTGATAGGGATGGAGGAGTGAGAAGGAAGAGAGGGGGATGCGGAGGTAGAGGGGGTAGGGGTAAGGAGAGAGGAGGAGGAGGAGGCGGAGAAAAGGAGGAGGATGGGGATGGGTAGATGGAAGGGGGTCAGGGAGGAAGAGGTTAGGGAAGAGGAAAAGAAGAAGAGAAGGAGGAGGAAGAGGATGACAGAGAAGAAGAGAGAGGGGAGGGGAGATGGAAGGGGTGGTGGAGGAAGAATAGGAGGAGGAGGAGAGAAAGAAGAAGAGGAGGAGGAGAGAAGGAGGAGGAGGAGGAGGAGGAGGAGGAGGAGGAGGAGGAAGGGAATAAGAAAGAGGACGAAGGGGGAGTGGTGGAGAGGAGGAGAAGGAAAAAGAAAATAAGAAAGACGAAAAGGAGGAGGAGCAGGAAGTGGTGGACGACTATAACGAAGAGAAGGAGGATGAGGAAAAGAAGATGATAGAAGAAAACATGAACGTAAACATATTTACTTATTTGCCCATTTTCATTTAATGCGGAACGAACGAGAGACTGGAAATAAAATGAGTAAAGCTGTAAAAAAAATATAAAAGGCAATTGGTGCGCTGACTTTGGGTGCAGTGGATATTAGAATAATAATACGGACAAGATTAAAATGATAAGAACGAAAAGAAATAAAAAAAAATCAAAACCGATGGTAAAGAGATATGGAGATAACAAAGGAAAAACATGTATGATAACAGATTTACAAGCAAATTGGATAGTTCCCTTTGTTTAAGAGACGGGAATAGGTCGTGCACGGAGTGGGAACGACAGAGAGGTAGGAATAAAAAAAAAATGACGGAGGGGAATGGAGAAGAGACAAAGTCAGGGAGTTAGGCAAAGGGGGCGGACAGGCAGACGTAAAATTGCAGGGATAGACTCCTCTCTAAGAGCAATGAGTCAGGTGGTAAGTCTGATTAACTATTCCTAATAACAAAACGAAAACACGATTACGGGATTTCGCGGAGCCAATCATAAAATCAATACAATTACAGAATGAACTTCGCGTCAATTAATTAGACGTTTTGCGGACTTTCTAGGCCGGCGCAGCGGATTTCGCCTTATCAGTTATCACTGCCACGTGTGCGTCTGGACTTAGCGAGATCTGTGTCTGCGCCGCGGAATCAAACTCCCCTCTTTCCCCTTGCTTTCCCCTTGCCTGTAGTATACACTTTACAGCGAACTCTGTCCGCCCTTAATTTTCCTCAGCGCCGTTTCCCTTTTTCCCCTCTCCCTCTCCCCTTTCTTCCTCCTCCCTCCAGGCCCCTTTCGAGACCGCCCGCCTTCCTCTTTCTCGTCTATTTCTCACTAAAAGCTCAATGTTTTGGCTCCAGGAAC
>NW_023662490.1:15000-16096 GCF_015228065.2 Penaeus monodon | reverse complement strand
TTTGAAAAAGAATTTTAGAAAATTTTCCTGTTTTTGTTTTTATGCTTGTAGGGCAAGTTGAAGTTTTTGCATCTGCGGTTTGCATTAGTAAAAAGTACAGTCCGTATAATTTTGTCATGGAACGTTGTTTTAGTTACACGACACATTGTATATGATGGATTAATAGTTTATAAAGATCAAAACTTTTCTGGTCCGATGCTGGTTGGAGGGAGTTTCATGTTACAAACTTTGACACTGAAACCCTGAAGTGGTTTGGGTTTGTATTCTGCGTGTGATGGATACGGGCGTGAATACTTTTGAATGTTTTCTGTTGTCGCGCTATTGTAAGTGTTTAGACAATGATCATATATTTTGTATAAGAAGGGAGCTTCAAGAATATCGATGGAGTTACTGATTTTCTATACTATTTTCATGACTAACTTTCGTCTGTTTAAAGCATCTGATCTTTATTATCTATTCTTTATTTACAAGGTGGTATCACCTGTACAATGCCGCATTGATTTAGCAATTCAAATCCTAAGTCAAATCTTTCCATCTTTCCATCTTTCATAAATATACTCAGTACATCTAATTTAGGATTTGACTGCTAAATCAATTTCCACCCGAGTGCCCACGGGAGTGTGTGTAAAACTTCGCTATCATTACTCAAGTATGAGTAGATCGGTAATGTCTATGGATCTAGTGAGATCCTAGTTGCACACTCCTTTTGTGGGTCGTGTGGCATGGTTGGTTTAGCCTCCGGTCTCATACCTGGAGTGACCTAGGTTCGAGTCCTGGTCATGGAGGGTTGTTATTTATTTAATAATAATAATAATCATCATCATAATAACATTAACAATAATAATAACAATACTGATAGTGATAATAATGATATTACTGAAAATTATAATAATAATAATGATAATAATAATAACAATATTATAAAGATTAGTGATGATGATAATAGTAATAGAAATAATAATAATAATAATAATAATAGTAATAATAATGATAATAATAATAATAATAAAATAATAATAATAATAATAATAATTCTGATAATAATAATAATAATAATAATAATAACAATAACGACAATAACAATAATTACAACAAC
>NW_023662490.1:0-10000 GCF_015228065.2 Penaeus monodon | reverse complement strand
ATGGCTTCCAGTGGCAAGAGAAAATCCAAAGCGCAGATTTACTCTCGTGCTGGCCTCTCCAGACCAGCACCCAAAACAGGAAGACCTCTGAGTATCCCTCAGACGTCCTCCCTGACCAAGATGGGAGCACAAGCAGAACCAGCCGAAACAACTGCTGCTCCCACGACTGCAGCCCAGAATTTAAGCCGAAAGGGTAGTCCGAAACGATCGAGGCCGGAGACAGACCCTGAGGGAGAGTCTGGATCCCCTAAGCGTTTCCCACAGTTTAAGGTTCCCTCTAAACCTGAAGGCTTTGACAATGCCTACCAACTGGTAAGAGCATTGGAGATGCAGAGAAAAATCCGGTTGTCAGTCCGGGTTGCCAGAGACCAGGGCATGATTATTATGCCCAAACACCAGACTACCCTGAATTTCCTGAAGGAAACCAAGGAGCTTAATGATGGGAGGAAAGTGTCTCTCGCCACTGAATGCCAATGACAGGAGACTCAAGATGAAGCTACTTGTCTTCTCACTTTCGTATGATGTGGATCTGATTACATCACACCCACAGGTCGTGGCCCCCCTAACGGAAGCCGCCTTGCCGCGGTGGGGGGGCTTGAGGTCCCAATGATCTGGTGAGCCGGACCAGAGGGCTACCCATACTGGAGGGGTCACCAGTGAGGAATGAGACAAAATGGCTTCCTGGTGCACCAAGGCCTATGAGAGGGGATGGTGTACCCACCCCTGGTTCATTCCATCTTGGACCAGGGAGAACTCTCCCATGTGTGTTTGCCGTGCGTGGCATCCCATATTACCAGGAGACAGGAGTCCTGGAGGTTGAGCGATGCTGCACGGTGCGCTCTGCAGCTAGTGACACACCTCTTTGGTCCTTTATTCTGGTTAGACGGGTGGCTTGATCAAGGCCCGGTCAAGTCATTCGGCTGGTCAAATAGGGTCAAGCAGGCACTATTCAGTCGGTAGCGCATAGGTCCCGCGACTGCCATCAGTACTGTAATAGTGGCTGCGTATATTTCCTCATTACCCCTGTGGCTGTTGGGAGATTTTGAACCCCAACTATAGCTTCCCCTCGTTGGACTCCATGGTGGGTGGGGGGTGAGGAAATGAAGAATTCTAATTTGTATGAGTACTACAATTTACAAAGATCTAGCTCTCTCCCTGACGACCTGCACAATCCCTCGACTCTGGAACATCACATGTTGTCACTCTGGAACCTTTCCAGCTTCCAAAGGGCAAGAATGGGAATTGTAATGGTTCCCGGGCTCCCAAACCAAGTAAGAAGGGGAAAAGTCCTCTTCAATCCACTAAGGAGATCTTTCCTGGTAAATATGAAAGCATTTAATATAGTAAGTACCTAGTAGTGAAGACCATTGATGGTGTATCAATCATGGATCTTGACTTTTTTGAGGTTCATCGGAAAATAGTTGAAGTATGTCAACGTGATCCTCGCATAACCCCACAGCGAGATGGTAGCCTGATGATTGAGGTTTTATCACCAGATGAGAGTGACCGTCTGCGTGCGATATGCAACATTCCTGGGGCTCAAGTTTCATGCTCTCCTCACAAAACCCTCAATCAGTGTAAGGGAATTGTCTTTTCCCGAGACCTGATGAGGTATTCTCAGGAGAAACTGTTAGAGGAACTAGAGAATCTTAATGTAGTGAGAGTAAAACGTTTTAGGAAGAAAGTTGATGGTTTGGAACAGTCGACACCAGCTCTTCTTCTAACTTTTAACACATTAGTCCTTCCAGAATCGGTTAAGTTAGCATGGTACCACCTCAAGGTAAAGCCATATGTGCCCAACCCTATGCGGTGCTTCCACTCCCAAGGTTATGGGCATGGAGCCAACTCTTGCCGTTTTAAAGAAAATGGACAACCAAGAGTATGTGTAAAGTGTGGTACAACAGGTCATCAAGGAGATGACAACTGTCCAGGTCCAATATGCTGTTACCACTGCTAGGAAGATCATGAAGCTTCTTCAAAGCAATGTAAACGGTACAAATTTGAAAAGGAAGTATTGGTAATATGGAGCAAGGAGAAAGTTAGTTTTCCAGAGGCAAAGCAATGTGCCCGTGTGCTGTTTGCACAGCCAGGTAGGTCCTTTGCTTCGGTTCTAGCCCATCCTCCTTCCCACCAACCCTTGCCCTCCAATGCTTCTTACAGTACACACTCTGCCACTTCCTCTAAACCTCAGTCTCAAATTGCTGACACTGCCTCTGGTGAGTTGTTCCACCAGAAATGGAGTAGGAGTGAGGGGTCTATTGAGGAGACTCCTCCTCTCAAAGTAAGGTCTTTGGAGCCATCAGGCAAGGCTCCAGAGGCCTCAACGGTGACAGCTCCAGCTGCCACCACATCCACAGGAGCCTCTGCTGCTAGGCAGAATGCCCCTGAAGTAAAGGCTCAGGCACGCCCTTTGAGCAGGCAAAGGAATCCTGAACCTGTCCAAAAGACTCCAGCTGCCACAACATCCACAGGGGCCTCCGCTGCTAGACAGAATGCCCTGAAGCAAAGGCTCAGGTCCGTCCTTTGCCCAGGCAAAGAAATCCTGAACCTGTCCAAGGGAAACCTGTGGAAACTAGTTCCACAGGTCAACAAATATTAAAAAGGTCTCCCAGGTTGAGGCAACCTTGACCACAGGTGCTGCCAAACACCTTATGAAGAAATAATCTAAAGAACTGGATACCCTAATCCAATGGAACTGTCAGGGAATTCATGCAAAATGGGAAGAACTGTAACATCTGATAGCTTCATGGAACCCAGTTTGTGTATGCCTACAAGAGATTATGACCAGGGAAAATCGTCCCATTTTCCTAAGAGGATTCCAAGTTCAAGCCCATTATGGAACCTTTGACAATGGACTTCATGGAGGAATAGCAGTAATGGTACATCAAGATATTCCCTTCCAGGCCATCCACCTGCAGACAACACTGCAGGTGAAGGCTGTGAGAATAGGCTTGACACGACCTTACACTGTTGCATCCATCTACCTTCCTCCACATAATCTCAACATTAATGATTTGGAAGATCTACTTGGGCAGTTGCCAATCCATTCTACTCTTGGGAGATTTCAATGGTCGGCATCACCTCTGGGGAGACAATTTGTGCAACCCTCGAGGAAGGGCCTTGGAGTCCTTGTTCTTAAGAGTATATGCAGTTTTACTGAACAGTGACACTCCCACACATTTCCAAATTCAAACTGGGACATTCTCCAATATAGACCTATCAATAGGCTCACCTGATTCACAGTTGAACTTCACTTGGCAGGTCATGGAAGACTTGCATGGAAGTGACCACTTTCCAATACTTTTGGAGGAGGTGAATGGTATTCCAGCCAATGGAGTGCAGAGATGGCGACTTGAACATGCGGACTGGAATCTTTTTAGATCAACTGCAGTATTGCAAGGATCTGTGAATGATTTCCAGTGTATTCAAGATGCTGTTAATCACCTCACATCTGCAGCAGAAGCATCCATTCCGAAAAGTAGCAGCCATTACCGTCGACCTCCAGTACCATGGTGGTCTGATGAGTGCCAACAAGCTGTCAGAGCAAGAAAAGCTGCATTAAGGCAAATGAAACGACGCCTCAGCATTGTAACCTTGATCAATTACAAGAAGACCTGAGCCAAGGCCAGGTGCGTGCTAAAGGAGGCTAGACGGACGTCATGGAGACAGTATGTCTCCTCAATTAACTCTGGGACTCCCTTAGCATGGGTATGGGACAAGGTGCGTAAGATCACTGGAGAGAGCATATCCATGTCACAACCTGCTCTGAAGATAGATGGCATAATCACAGATAAAAAAAGATGTTTCAAATGAGCTAGCTAAATCCATGGCAGAGATCTCCTCTGGAGCACCTCACACTGCTCGATTCTCCACTTTTCGGGTGGAACAGGAACAACACCCAGTGTCGTTCTTCAGTAGGACTGCAGCAGAACTTCCATACAACTTGCCATTTTTGTGCAAGGAGATGGACTCTGCTTTGCAGCTCTGCCATAAGACTGCCCCAGGAAGTGACGGTATTTCATACCAAATGATATCTCACTTACCAGAGAGCTCCCAGAAGTTCCTGTTAGACCTATTTAATAGGATCTATAGGGAGGGCACAGTGCCATCCATGGAGAGAAGCTATAATCATTCCTGTTCCTAAACCTGGCAAAGATGCTTCCGCACCAGGAAATTACAGACCAATTTCCCTCACCAGCTGCGTCTGCAAGCTGATGGAGAAAATGGTCAATTTAAGGTTGACATGGCTGCTGGGAAAAGAAAACATGTTGACCCCATATCAATATGGCTTTAGAAAATTAAGATCAACCACAGATGCACTTGTGAGGATGGAAACTGCTATACGGAATTCCTTCGCACAGCGACATCACATGATAGCAGTCTTCTTTGACCTTGAAAAGGCTTATGATACTACTTGGAAGCATGGCATACTCATGAAGCTGTATGACATTGGTTTAAGAGGAGCATTACCTACCTTCATACAAAGCTTCCTTGCTGACAGGAAATTTAGAGTTTGGGTAGGAAACAGTTTCTCTAACCTGGAAGATCAGCTGGAAGGGGTCCCACAAGGGATTGTCTTAAGTGTGACCCTGTTTGCCATTGCTGTAAATGACATCGTAAAGGTTGTTCCAAGTGCTGTCTCATGTAATCTGTATGTGGATGACTTTACACTGTACTGCTCAGGAGGAAGCTTACAGGATGTGCAAGGATGCATGCAGACAGCAATAAATCAGCTTGTACAGTGGGCAACATATCATGGGTTTAAATTTTCTCCAAGCAAGACCATGGCTATACATTTCCACAAACGAGGAAAGTTCCATCCTTCCCTCTATTTAGGAGCAAACCCACTGCAATTTGTCCAAGAGGTGAAGTACTTGGGTCTAATTTTTGACTCAAGACTTACATGGGTGCCTCACATCAAACAGTTAAAAGTGAAGGCTACACAAGCACTTAGTATTTTGCGGGTTCTGTCACATTTATCTTGGGGTGCAGACCGCACAATGCTTCTACGGCTTTACCGAGCGCTTATTCGTAGTAAGCTTGACTATGGATGTGAAGCTTATTCATCTGCAACTCCCACTGTTCTCCTGATGTTGGACTCGGTTCATAATGAAGCTCTCAGAATCTGTACCTGTGGAGTTCCTGTATGCTGAGAGTGGAGAACCACCTCTTTCATTACACCGGGACTACATGAACCTGATTTACTACACGAGACTACAAAGGATTCCGGGACCTCCTACATCAGATTGGTTTCAACCCCTTGAGGATAGCCGATCCTATGGTAGGAGAATGAGGAATCTTGTAGAAGAACTTAATTTAAGTCTCACTACGGTTCTGGCTGTTGGAATTCCCCAATTCCCCCCTTGGACTAATCAAGTCGAGCTGGATTTGGTCGGAATTGGAAAGGGGAGAGATCTGAAGCAGAAATCAGAGAGAAATTTCTTCAACACATTTCTAAGTACCAAGGATCGGATGCAATATACACAGATGGTTCGAAATCTGAAAATGGTGTGGGCTTTGCAGCAGTGATCAGAAGGAAGACTGCATCTGTCAGTCTTTCTCTAGCAGCCTCGATCTTTACTGCAGAGTTACATGCCATCCTTGCAGCAGTTAAGATGACTAGAGATCTTATGAACCATTCTATTGTGCACCATAGAATGGTGCTAGTGCATGTTGGTGTCAGTGGGAATGAGCAAGCTGATCATAAGGCCAAGGCAGCTGCCACTCAGCCCTGTGATGGTCGTTTTCCTCTCCCACACACCGACCTGAAACCCAGCATCGGGAGTTGTCCTCGTGATAGATGGAGGGAACAATGGAGGCATACCTCTAGAAACAAACTGCGAGAGATTAGAGATGACCTTGGAAGTTGGGTGACCAGCATCATCCAACCGAAAGTAGAAGATGTATTAACAAGACTAAGAATCGGGCACACAAGACTGATTCATGGGCCGATGATGGCTAAAAGTCAAGCACTTTGTGAGGGATGCCAAGAGCCATTAACGTTTGCACATGTAGTGGAAAGATTTTCAGACCAAAGACATATATACTTGTGTCCCCCATATACACTGAAGAATGTATTGGGGAGGGTTGTGACATTGTTTCCTTAGGGAGACTAATATTTTTAATAAAATTTAATTATGCATAATGTTTATGCAATAATCTTATACACTTAGAGTATAATATTTATTCTTTGATTTTTAATTTGTTTATTGTTATTTATAAGATATCTATTGATAGATTTTAAAAGTTTTAAACATTTTAATATTTCTATTTAACAAGGTATTCGTCGCTAATGACCTTAGCTGTTGATGCAGCAGATAATTTTAAATAATCAATCAATCAATCACAGGTCGTGGAGTCTTCCCGAATGTCGAAAGCAAAGAGCCCAACCAGGTAAGTCCAGGTGACCTTGAAAGGAGCCCCAATCACTACCCTTGATCTGGGTAACTGTGTCTGAGCCACTCGGTGCTTTAAGTGCCAGGGATACGGTCACCACCAGGATAGCTGCAAGGCCAAGCCTAAATGTGATGTCCGTAGCAAGGCACACAACACCGAGGTGTGCCTTAAGGCTCACAAGGAAGGCCAAAGGGACACAAGAGCCAAATGTCCCAACTGTAGCAAGAGGTATCATGCCTGGAGCTTGGCTTGCTCTGCCAGAAAGGAGGCGGCCCTCAGGCGACAAGAGGTTGCTAAAATGCGACCAGACTTTGTTCCTACTCCCCCAGGCACCCATGCCTGGGGACAAAACAAAAGAGAAAAGATTTCCCGACCTCCTAAGAGGAAGGAAGTCCCTCCACAGCTGACACCGGACATCTCCAATAAAAAGCAGTTTCCGACCATTTCAAAGGTGCAGAAAAAGAACCACAGGAATAAAGGTTCAAAGAGCACTGCAAAAACCTCCCCAAGAGACGATAATCTTCTCTTTGATGAGGAAGATATGACTTTCCTGTGGACTGTTGTAGTCACTGTAGTAGCAACAGCTTTGGGGAGGTCCAGTGAGGAAGCGGAGAAGGCAGTCACGGTCGCCATGACGGCAATGACCCAGACTGTTGCAGACCTGAAAGGGAGGAAGCTGAACGGAGCCAAAGCAGCCCCACCCTCACCCCAGGACGAGACTCCCCTCCCCACTCCAACCCTGGCCACGCCCTCACAGGCAGAGCCAGTACAGGCTGAATCTGTGCAGCCAGTGCCAGAACAAGCTGACCTTACCCAGGTAAAGTCAGCAAAGAGAAAAGACAGTGACAAAGACAAAGACACCGACAAAGCCTGAAGTGAGAAAAGCCAAACTCACAAAAGGTAGAGCTACCAAAGGCTCTCCACCTCCCAGTAGACCCATGGATAGCCTTACAAACAGCCCAAAACCATATGAAGATCCTTAACCAGCAAGGACTTCACAGTGTTCTTGGTTTGCCCTCAGTTCGGCTGGCAGACTGTTGCTGCTTGTTCTGCAGGGAACTCCTGCACTAGTCTGTTTGCTACTGATTGAGGGTCATGGTGTGTGCACTTCGGGGCTGAGTGGCTAGTAGCTCGCCTGGCAGGTGAGTTTGCATTCCTGCAACTCACCAACAAGTCCTGGGAAACTTCCACTCTACCCCAGAGCTGGAAGAGAGCTATCATAGTTCCCATCCCAAAACCAAAGGAGCCAGGGAAGTACCTCCCCACATCTCTCCTGGGGAGATGGCCAAAAGAATGGTACTAAACCGACTCCAATGGAAAATGGGACCCCCACATGAACACCTCCATGGGTTCACAAGGAGCATGAGCACAGCACACAGCATAGCCACGCTCTTAAGCACAATCAGCACTGTCACTTCTGTGGTAGTATTCCTAGACCTGAAGAAGGCTTTTGAATTAGCAAGTCCACTTGCTATTCAGGAGAGCCTGATCCAGAAGGGAATCAGAGGAAAGGCTTGGATAGATGACTATTTCAGGAACAGAACAGCCAAAGTCTAAGGTCACCTATCACAGCACACGCCACTAGAAAATGGAATACCACAGGGTGGGGTCCTCAGTCCAGCCCTTTTCAACAACCTAATGTCCTGCATCCCAACATACACCTCCCAGTAGGGTGCAGGATCATCTCCTATGCAGACGATGTCGCAATCATCTCCACTGGACCACGCTTCCTAAGTAAAGCTCAGTGTTGTCTGAATCATGTATCTGAGGAGTGTTGCAGGACAGGTCTAAAGATTTCTGCAGCCAAATCCAAAGCCAGGGCTCTGAGACTTAGAATGGGTCTAAGTCTTCCAATACCTTGGGGTAATGATTGACTGGACCCTCTCCTTTAAAAAGAGGTCCTGTACTTGGTTGACTGAACCAAAGCAAGACTGTCTGTCATGAGAGCAATGGCTGGGAGATACATAGGAGCTAGATATAAAGTACTAATATCATTCTATGTATATGCCAAACGTCCCATTGTGGGCTATGATTCTGTCTCCTTGACTGCCGCAAAGCCAAGATTAAGAGAAAAATTGGAAACAATTCAAAATGAAGCTGCCAGGAACATTCTGGGTGCCCCAAGGTGGACGAAGGCCCTCAACCTACTCATGGAGACCTTCTCTCCCTGGAGTCACCAATTGATCTAATGGCAGCTCAATTCCTTTCAAAGGTCATCCAAGCTCCCAGGAACACAAACATGAGACAAAAAAATACAACTGGCTGTCTCACACAGCCAGGGTATTGATACACTATCAGCTCAAAGAACAACTACTTGCCAAAGGCATGGACTCCCCCTAACCTGACTTTATTGAAGCCCCGCCGTGGGCACAAATCTTGATCGAGTTCTCTGTTATGAGCTTGTCAAGGAGAAAGAATCAATACCCCATGCCTAGTCTAAAGGCCGAAGCTGAGACTGTTATTGCAGCCATCACTCCTCCGGGTAGTAGAACCTACTGCATGGATGGATCAGTCAATCCCTTAAACCACACTGCAGGCACCAGCTTTGCAGCAAGGGATGCCACACAATCCATGAAGGCAACAGACAACGCCTCCTTGCTACAGGCAGAGGCAGTTGCAATCATGGGAGACCTAGCTCACGCATCTCTGAGGGAAGGACATGTAGTCATACATACAGACTCCAGGGCAGCCATTGACGTTTACAGCAAAGCTCAACCAAAGACATCTACCTCCTGACCACTATCCTTACCATAGCACAGATGATCTTTTGCTCAGGGTAGAATAATAATCATAAACTGGGTCCCTAGCCACATAGGCATCAGAGGGAATGAGCTTGCTGCCAGACTAGCTGACATTGGCAGGGGTATGCACACAAATCCCATGATCATAATATCGAGCCGAAAAAAATTAAGGCAAAAGTGTAATGCCACAGCTCGTGCCTTCCTCCTGCAGCTTCACAAAGAGAAAAACGAGATCCTCCTCCCCGGCCAGACAGTACTCAGACGCCACTGGCTATGAGCCACTGGCACTCTCTGAAGCAATCAATAGAGGGACCGAAGTCATTCTTCACAGAATCAGATAAGGTTACTGTATGCGAGAGGCCACCGCAAGCCACCAGATGCAAGTGAGTGACCACACAAGCCACCAGAGTATGAGCGACACGTGATGTCACCAGATGTGAGCAAGACGAGAGATGGACTTGGATGGGTCAATGAAAAGGGGCTTAGCTTGCTGGTTTATTTCTGAAGACATATATGAGACCCCCAAGAGACTTCCGTGTCCCCCGGTCGAGGATAAGGTGGTGGAGCTGGACGCTGTGTGGCTTGGACTGTCTGCCGTGTCTCTCTCTGCCCTCTGTCTTACGAACGTGTCCTTTTAAGTGGCGGTTCCCTTTTGGGCGGATGTTTATTCCTGTGCGGAAAGAGAAAGCCGAGCGGCATCTGCGTCCGATTCAAGGAGGAAGGGCAGCTGCCTGGACGGAGGTGTGAAGTGTACCATCTGCAAAAAGGTGTTGCATGCTCTGTGGCGAGGCGAACGCCACGTTGGTACATTACTACAGAATTGTGAGCACACACAATTTCTGAGACAAGGCCACCGCCCACAC
>NW_023662489.1:0-16096 GCF_015228065.2 Penaeus monodon | reverse complement strand
CCGCCCGACTTTATTGAAGTCCTGCCGTGGGCACAAACCTTGATTGAGTTCTCTGTTATGAGCTTGTCAAGGAGAAAGAATCGATACACCATGCCTAGTCTAAAGTCTGAGAGGGTCATTGCAGCCACCACTCCTCCGGGTAGTAGAACCTACTTCACAGATGGATCAGTCGATCCCTTAAACCACACTGCAGGTGAAGGCTTTGCAGCAAGGAATGCCACACAGTCCATCAGGATAACAGACAATGATTCTTTGCTACAGGGAGGGACAGTTGCGATCATGGGAGCCCTAGCCCACGCATCACTGAGGAAAGGACGTGGTCATACTTACAGACTTCAGGGCAGCCACTGACTGTCTGCAGCAAAACTCACTCAAAGACAACATCTACCTCCTAACCAGTGTCCTCACCATAGCACAGAGGATTCTTGCTCAGGGCAGAAGAATAATCATAAACTGGGTCCCTAGCCACAATGGCATCAGAGGGGATGAGCTTGCTGACAGACTAGCTGACATTGGCAGGGGTATGCCCCCAAATCCCATGATCATAAAACCGAGCCAAAAAATCTTAAGGCAGAAGTTTAATGCCACAGCTCATGCCTTCCTACTGCAGCTTCACAGAGAGAAAACAAGATCCTCCCCCTCAGCCAGATGGTACTCAGACACCATAGGCTATGAACCACTGACACTCTCTGAAGCAATCAATAGCGGTACTGACGTCATTCTTCACAGAATCATACTAGGTTATCATTGCGCATGGCAGATCATAGAGACAATTAACTATGCAGACAGGTGTTGCATGCACTTTGGCGAGCCAAACGCCACGTTGGTACATTACTTACAAAATTGTGAGCGCAAAAACTTCTGAGAAAGGGTCCGCCCACAACAGTCGCAGGCTGGTAAAGAGATATACCACATGCTTACATCATGGTGGCAGGAGTTCCTACTGGCAATTCCGCCACCACGGTAAGCATAGAGTATCAGAAAATAAAACGAGACAGCCATAAATAGCTGACATGGGCCATGTGTATGAAGGCCCGGGCGAAGCCAGATCTTCGCAAATCGCAAATGAACGAAGGAAAGAATGATCTGGGATTATTGCACCACATGATCCTTCAGAAGACACTGCACCACACGAAGCCCTCCGAAGATACCAAACCACACGAAGACAATCTATCGACTCCTGCAAGTGAAGACCCCATCGACAACTTCTGCCACTCCAAGACTTCATCTCACAATACATCTGCAGACTTCTGACATCAAGCATGAAACCAGTCTTCCCTGCTGAGCTGACATTGCTCCTCCCTCAGCGCACAGTACTTCTATACCTGTCACAGCCTTTGACGCTTGGTGCAGCTGCAGAGGAACACGAACTCACCACAACATCACATTGGTGCCATCGCAGTGGGGACACATCCTCCCCACATTATCACACTGGCAACAGCACTGGGATAGCCTCCCCCTTGCCATTACATTTGGTGACATCACAGTGGGATAACCTTCTGCTATATTACAGGAAGAACAGAGAAAAGGGGAAGGAGAAGATGGACGATATTCAAGAAGAGGAAAAGAAGACATAAAAGCCAAAAAGATAGAAGGCAGAGACGTAGTAAAATACAGAAAATAATAAAAAGAGTAAATGAACAGAAGAAAACTAAAAAGAGAGAAACAGAAAATATGAAAGACAAAAAAATAATAATAATAATAAATAAATAAAATAATGTTTATGAAAAGATGTAAATCATGAGCATAGTCAGCGCACGAGGTGTGTCCACTTGGCAGAATCACCCGGCGCCACAAACGCTCCAGGGATGGCATACATGGCGGTTCTCCTTCAACCCTGATGCGTGTCAGCGACTTAGAGGCGAGAGAGAGACGACGGCACACCGAAAGTGAAGCGGTGCCCCACGTGGCAGGCAGGGACTAATATTAATTGAGTAACACTTGTGTGTGAGTGTGAGTATATATATTAAATATGTATATGTATATATATATATATATATATATATATATATATATACATACATACATACATACATACATATATATATACATACACTTCCGTGTTGATACTATGGTAGAAAAACCCACAATACAAAAACTAGATTTATTGAAAATGAGACTACAATTTCGAAATCTACCTGGATTCCATCTTCAGGTCTGAAAAGGAAAGGGAGAGGAGGGGGTATAAAAGAGAGAGAGGGGAGAGGCAAAACGTTAACACAGGACAGGTGACGACAGATGACCGGAAGCAAAGGGAGGTCAAGTCAGGTCGGAGGATCGTGCGGACTATGCTCCGGGTGGCACATAGTCCGGAGGATTTGGGAAGAAAAGAAAGACTATCAGCAAGAGAAAAGCCGCTGTTCAAGTTAAAATTAGGCATCAACTTTATTATGGAGGATTCCACCAGTCTGTGGGCGTGGGCATAAGCAGAAAGAAAGACAATTCGCGCTGCTGACCAGTTCATCTGATGGCCTGTGGCCCACTGATGGCAAAAGAGGGCGTTGTTGTGTCCCCTGGATACAGCGTACTTATGTTGAAACAGACGCTTAGTGAGACTGGCTGTCTCACCTAGGTACTGCTTATCACAAGAGGCACAAGGAACAGCATAGGTGCCCACCTTCGAGGTAGAGGGAGCGTTGGTCTGCGACGGAGAGTGTTCACCTGGCGAAAGATCAGCCTGTAGTTGAGGGCGACGAAGAGAGTATATTTCCTCAGTGTAGGGCAAGCTGAGACGGGAAAGTGATGATTCTGAATAACGCGACGTCGAGAACATGACGAGGGTAGCCAGTTTGGAGAACGAGCGACGCCTCTCGTCTCTCTTTTATACCCCTCCTCTCCCTTTCCTCTTCAAACTGAAGATAGAATCCAGGTGGATTTACGAAACTGTAGCTCATTTTTAGTAAATCTAATTTTTGCATTGGGGGTTTTCTACCATATTATCAACATGGAAGAGTATTTTAATTTTCATCATAGAACCCATGGTTAAAAGAAATCTTCAATCGTTCCTGTTTCCCTCTTACCTTGTCATGGTACCTGATTTTCGTGCCTACGAGGATTCTGTCATCGCCACAGGCTGACGGAAGAACCAACTACGTTTCCTCCTTCCTCGATCTCTAATGTGCTGAATCATTCAGAGGATCTCCCTTTCCTACTTGAAAGTATCCATGATGGCAGGAGAGATGTCGAGCATGCCTTCTAACGTTCGGACTTCCTGAAGGAGCAGCTCCCCAGACATCTTCCAGCTCATTGATCATGATTCTTCCCGGTCTCTCTCCACCATCCATAGCCACTCTCTCTCCAGAACTCTCCATCCTCACCGCCCGCAGTCCTTGGCCCCACTTCTCCCTCACCGACGCTGTCACTAACTTATCTTCCCTATCCTTCACCCCTCATCAGTAACAACTCCTTGGCTTCGGTCTTTCCTTTGCTCTCCGCCTCACTCCCTTACCTCCATCGACACTATTTCATCCTTTGACCGTTTTATCTCTTCTCACAGGAACTCCTTGCCTGATGTCTGTCTCCTTCGCGGTGCTTTCATCCCAGCCCCCGAATCTCTCCATCTTAACTTTTCCATTCCCAGGCGTTACAGTGAGGCCTTTCAAAGCCTGCGCAGGGAGTATGTCACCATTTTGCCTTCTGACAAGGGCACCTCGGTGGTGGTCCTCCACCGTGCCTCCTACCTACAGAATGCCCAGGACCTGTTGGATGATGCCTCTACCTGTGCACCTCTGATTAGCGACCCCCGTGAACGTATTGCTGCTACCTTCCATCGTCGCCTGAAAGAGATAGCAGCCTGTTTTCCGGAGGCGAATCTCTACCAGAGGTTCAAGGTCGTCAACCCTCGACTCCCTCATTTTTATGGGCTTCCTAAAACCCATAAGCCAGCCGTGCCTCTGCGCCCCATCATCTCCTCCCGTGCGGCCTGGCTTGCGAAGTCTCTCACTCCCCTCCTTGGCACCTTCTCTCCTGCTCATCCTAAGCCTTTTCCGTTATGCCGGCCACCCGGCGCATAGTCCTCCGACCTGACTTGACCTCTCTTTGCTTCCAAACGTCTGTCGTCACCTGCCCTGTGTTACCACACTGCCTCTCCTCTCTCTCTTTTATACCCCCTCTTCTCCCTTTCCTCTTCAGACCTGAAGATGGAATCAAGGTGGATTTCGAAACTGTAGTCTCATCTTCAATAAATCTAGTTTTTCTTTGTGGGGTTTTCTACCATATATATATATATATATATATATATATATATATATATATTATATATATATATCATCTATATATATATATATATATAATATATATATATATATATCATATATTATTATATATATATATATATATTGTGTGTGTTGTGTGTGTGTGTGTGTGTGTGTGTTGTGTGTGTGTGGTGTTATATATATATATATTATATATATATATATATATATATATATATATATATATATATATATATAATATATATCTGTATGTATGTATATATATACATATATTTATTTATATGTATGTATATCTATCTATCTATCTATCTATCTATCTATCTATCTATCTATCTATCTATATATATTATATATATATATATATATATATATATAATATATATTATTTGGTGCTGTGTGTGTGTGTGTGTGTGTGTGTGTGTGTGTGTGTGTGTGTGTGTGTTGCAAAATACATATATAAGTGTTGTATATGTATATATATATATATATATATATATATATATATATATATATATATATACATATCTGTATGTAGGTATATATATACATATATTTATTTATATGTATGTATATATGTTATATATATATATATATATATATATAATATTATATATATATATATATATATATATATTATATATATATGTATATATATATGTAAAATACATATATAAGTGCATATATATATATATATATATATATATATATATATGTGTGTGTGTGTGTGTGTGTGTGTGTGTGTTGTGTGTGTGTGTGTGTGTGTGTGTGTGTGCAATTCCTTGCCCAAGGGAACAACACGCCGGCCGGTGACTCGAACCCTCGAAGTCAGATTGCCGTCGTGACAGTCTTGAGTCCGATGCTCTAACCACTCGGCCACCGCGGCCTTGATTTTCTTGGCAATTTAGAGCGGTGGTTTGCCGTTGCCTTCCGCCCGGTGTTTTATCGAGCCACCTACTCTATTTACCCGGGTCTGGGACCGGTACTGACTTGGGCTGGCTTACCCACCTAGTGGCTAGGCAGGCAATTGAGGTGAAGTTCCTTGCCCAAGGGAACAACGTGCCGGCCGGTGACTCGAACACTCGAACTTAGATTGCCGTCGTGCCAGTCTTGAGTCCGATGCTCTAACCACTCGGCCACCGCGGCCTCAATACACCAATATGAAAAGGAAAACATCCACAGCAGGAAATGAAACTAAATCGTGACGTTTCGACGTAAATTTACGTGATGAAGGTCCCAGATTAACTGGAAATGAAACTAAATCTGACTTTTCGACGTAAATTCGGATAAAGGGTACCAGATTAACGGGAAAAAGAGCAAAAAATGCCTAATTTTAATTTGAGTGGGTAAATTGGCTTGGACGCCCTTCCCTTTCTCGTTGTTACAAAGCCTTCCCAGACTCTTCGACCTTGACCCTCCCCCGAGACCTGATTCACCCCTTTGTTCTTTCTGTCTTTCTCCCCATTATATTCTTGTCCAAATCTCTCCTTGAAACCTTTTCGGTTTTTATTATTCGTCTAAAGAGGAACTAATGAAGTTGCCCAAACGTCACGTTTTAGTTCATTTTTTACGTGGTTCGTATTCTTTTCATTTATACAATTTATAAAACGCACTATATATATATATATATATATTTTATAATATATATTATATAATATATAATATTATATTATTTAATATATATATATGTGTGTGTGTGTTGTGTGGGGTGTGTGTGTGTGTGTATGGGTTTTGCTAGCCAGTGGGTCTTTGCTCTGTGGAAAAAAGTTTTAACATGAAGGGCCCGGGCAAACAGGGACGCAGCTGGCTGTGGGGAGGAGCGGAAAAAACCCCAAGAGCCCGGGGGTTTGGGTGGCTCCTGTGAAGACTCGTGGGCCCTTTGTCCCCTTTAATAAAAACTTTTGTTGCCCTTTATAATTTAGCTATTAAGCCCCCCCCTTTATTTGCCTATAAAAATTAGGGTAAATAACTTGTGTAAAAAAAAGGGAAAGATGTCATTTTGTGTTTACTTGTCCCCTCCCCTGCAACTTGGCGTTTCCTTTCCCCTGGTTTTGGGGGACGTGTGGTTCGGTGCCTCGGAGCGTCAGTGTTCACCCCCCTTATATAACACCCCGTCTCCCTACCCTCCCCTTGTTTTGGTGGCAGAGAACGAGGCGACCGGCGAAACATATGTTTATGTGTATGGTTGTGTATGTGTGTGTGTGTGTGTGTGGTGGGGTTTGTGTGTGTGTTGTGTGTTGTGTGTGTGTGTGTACAGTCAAGTGTGTAATCAGTCTTTCAGAAATGGCTTTTTTCACTCCGTCATTTCATAAATCAACTAAAATTTCATTTTACATAAATGGCTGAGAACAAGCAAAAATTTTTTCAGGAATTCTAATGATGTGATGATAAAAATATAAAAACTGTATCATGGAGGCGGAGAAGTCAATATTAAAGAATTTTAGGGGGAAAATAATATAAAAATATATTCACAAAACATTGAAAAAAACCCCCGCCAAATTTGAAAACCTACAAATAAAAGACATAAAACAAATTTAGACTTTGACTTTTAAACTTATTCGAATATGCTACTATGACAACGTCTATTACATTTGAGATTAGCCTTGTAAATTAAATTGCTTTTACAACATTCGTATTTGCAGCACATCATTTTTGACAAACCTTGTCCACCAGTAGTTGATTTCCAGAGCCTGCGTGGGAAAACCCCGGGTCTTTTTGGTTGACTCAGACAAATAAAAATCTCTGAGGAAAAATTCAAACTGATTGGGGGAGTATTGGTTTTCAAAACCCCCCAAATCATTGTCATGAGGATTTTTCGTGGCCCCCCTCCCCCTATCCACCATGGGGATGAGGACGCAATATTGTCCCCTCCCCCCTGCCTGATGCTATCAGGTTCTTTCACATGTTTTTAAACCCTGGGAGAGTTGGCCCCCTTTGGCTGAGAGGTGGAGGGTGGTCTGGAGGGGCTGGTTTTGGACCGGGGGGTCTTGACAGGGTAGGGAGAGACTGAGAGGTGTTGCAGATACTTGTGGAGACTGGGGTCTTGAGCAAAAACTTCATCTTCTCAAGGGCAGCAAAGAGGGCGAAAAAGTCACCCCTTGAGTGTAATTTTAAAGGGACATCTAGAGAAGACTTCATGTGCCAGCCCCCCCCCCGGATCAGTGAAAACAGTGCTTTGAAGGAGTATGTTTTGATCCCCGGAATGAGAGCAGAGTTCTTTTGGTGTTAAACTAAACGAGGCCAACACCCCAAATTTCTGTGCTTGTGTCTGTCATCCATGCAGAAAAATGCCCTTTGATGCACCTTTTGTTTTTCTACTGAACCCGGGTTTTGTTGATGTCTTGGTTTACTAGGACCATAGAGTTGTGGCCCAAAGTTCTTTCAATTCTGAGGTGACTTTAGCTGTAATTCAGAACCATTGCCCTTTGCAGATGGCAGGAGTTCGAATTATGACAAATTTGGTGAGGTGGAAGGGTGACCATGACCACATAAAGCCTGAGGCAATGGGCCATATCCACAAGGTCACTTGGCAGGGGAGGAATTCATTTTTTGTTTTTCCCAGTCTTTTTATGTTATACAAAATTTTGCGACGCAGGCCCCCACAAAAATTTTACCCCCTACCCTCCGGGGCAAATGGAGCAGCGTTAAAATTTTAAACAAGCCCCGTGACCCCTAGGTCGGGGATATTTTCATTGATGTTTTTTGAAAAATATATAAGGTAATGGAAAACATTTTTTTTTTTTTATCCAATTTAATGAAAGTGAGAGCAAATTAGATTTTTTAAATTTCAAGACGAAGTACACCATTTTAAAAAAAAGACCCTTTTACAATGGTTGTGTGTTTTGTTTTTGGGTGTGTATATATTATATTATTATAATATATATATATATATATATATATATATATAAATATATGTATATATATATATATATAATATGTATGCTATTTTATATATATATTATATATTATATATATATATAATATTTTAATATATATATATATATATGCACATTATATGTATGTAGTATATATATTTGCATATATCCACACACACACAGACACACACAAAATACCCCAACCCCACAAAACACACACAGCACCCACACACGCGCAAAACCCACACACACCCACACACACCACACACCACACACACGCACACACACACACACAACACACACACACACCACACACATATATTAAAAATATATTATATAATAATATAATTATATATAATTTATTATACATACACACAAAAAACCACAAAAACACACAAAAAACACACAACATACATACATATATAAAAATTATATATATAAATATAAATAAAATAAAATAAATAAATAAAAATATATATATAATATATATATATATATATATACAAATACTTGTTTATATATATTTTTATAAAATATATATATATATATATAATAAATATATAAATACGCACTCATCATCATCTCAAAGGGGCTAAACGCCAAAAGGGGGGCGCGGGGCCGAATCCACCCTTGTTTTCAGCCACGAGGTCCCCGAGACGAGTCCCCAGGCGGGCCACGGCCTATTTTAAATTTCCTCCAAAGGTCTCTCGAGTCCCCGGCCCTGATCTCCTGAGTCGTCCCACAGGGTTGTCCGCAATAGTAACCTAATGGGCAGGGTCACCACAGGGGAGAGTTAGGTGCCCAATACCCCTGATTTGGAAAACCCCCCGGGATTATCAAGAAACAGGCCCCAGCCAGTCTCACGGTGAAATACCCCCGGTTGGAACGTGGCCCTCCCAACTGTCCCCCATGACCAGCAAAGGGACTTGTTAAAACGGCATAAGACGAGACTCCGAGACACTGGATGCGTCCGGGTTCGTTCTATGAGCAAAACTCAGTATAAAGGGCCTTAAAGACAGCAACTTGGTCCTTTGCATAGGACGACTTTCCCCAAATCCTTGTTGATCGAGTTCATGGTCCTTTTGCCAACCAATCCGTCTTGACTTCTTGGTCTGAGACCCAAGTATGGACTACGCTACCAAGGTATGTAAAATCTCTGTAATTTCAACATCCTCGCCACAAGCGGATTTTTGAACGGGTTCCCCCTAACGGGCCCCCTAAAATCCTAAATTTTGGGCCCAGGAGACCTCTAGGCCTGGGGGTTTTCCCTCATTGCTAAATGCATCAAGAGCCCCCGCAGTACTCCAAGGACTCAATAGGAAGCAACATCTGGGAAAAGTCAAGGTGGGAAATTTGATATGCCTATACAATACACCCATACAGGATTAAAAATTTTTGGGGGTAAAGGCCACAGCCTTGCCTCCCCCCTGAGTTAAACAGGGAAGAAGTTCGACAGACCTCCCACCCCTTTTACGCATTTTCAGTCCCAAATTTTTAAGGCTTGCTTTTGGCCAAAATCTGTGTGGGAATTCCCCGGGTCTCGGATCCCCCAAGCGTTTCCCCCTGCACCGTTAAAGCAACCCACCCAAACTACGCGGGTTCCACAATTACTCGAAGCGCTAGAAATAGGGTCTATTGTGGATTTGCTGGGAGAAAACCCCAGACTGCCCCGGGTTTTCTGATGCTACAGTAGGTGGTTGAGATTCGTTTCAGAAGAATGGGGGGCGGAACCCTTGCCGGTAGGGCATGTAATGCCCCGGTTTTGCACAACCCAATGTCCCCCCCCTTCAGAGGGGATGCACGCCTCAGCATCGGGGGAATTACCAACCCCCAATCATAGGAGTAGAGGCCCGCCAAGGGGTTCCCCCAGCCTTTGCATAAAGGGGGATAACTTGGGCTCATTTTCCACCCCCCCTTGAAAAAATTAACTCAAGGAAAGGGGGTTCCCCCTGAAAGGGTTTTCCGGCACAGGCCTGGAATCCTCATCCAAGCTTTTTTTTTCTCTGGTCCATCTCTTGAACAAAAATTTTTTCTAATGTTTACTTGGACTGATTTAGCTTTTCGGCTTGGTAGGCAGGGAAAAGGGTCATTTACCAAAAAATGGCTTTTTAAACCTCCCATAAGATCCTGATGAACTTTTCCCTTGCCCCTTTCTCGCTGTCCGACCCCTATGAAACCATGGAGCGACGCAAGATTGTTTCCCCATTCAGGGGGCCCTTGCGAAAAGCTTCAGTGGCCTCAATGTCCCCAGGAAGGGAATTCCCCTTTGCCCCGGCGTACCCCAATGGATCCTGGGTGTTTTCGATGTTATGGTTTAAAGAGCCCCCATAGAGCAAGGGGTCCAATTGTCGAGTTCCTAAATCGGTCAGAGACTCCCCATGGGGAACCCACAGGCACACTCCTCCCCTTAGTCAGTCCAGGTGAAAACCTTAGGGGGCCACGGGAGGGACAGGGAGTTTGAAGGGACCTGCGGGGAGTCAAAACCCAACCTAGGGGCCAGTCCCACAGAATTTGGGCACCCCCAAAAACCCTTCATTCTGGGGGACCCCTCCTCGGGGCTAACAAGAAGTGGCGATTCCTTTGGGGCCCCACTGTCCTGTTGTGAAACATATCCGCGAGTGGGTTGGAGGTGGACCAGGAGCCGAGATCCTCATTTCCTGGGACAAGTAAAGTCCGGGAAGGAGGTATTCTCGCTGCGGGATCAGCTCCCCCAGCCCTGGGGGGAACGACATCTAAACCAGCTCGGTCCCGCGGATACCCATTTAGTCGCCCGAACAATGCGAAAATTCGCCGGGGGCAATTGTCTGCCCCGATGCGGTTTGGGGTAAAACGCCCCTTTTTACATCAATTTTCATAATAGGGGGCACGTATACAGCAAAAAAGAACATGACTAAAGGCATCTTTAGTCTCAAGCCATAATACGCTCTCAACCGTGTCCCCTGAACTACCAAAACTGGGATGGCTATGGCTACACCCTGGAGATGATGACATCGCTGCGGCCCGACCAGTAGTAGTGTACCCACCACAATGATGTGCCGCTACCAGGTATTTCCCTCTGAGAGGGCATCACCCCAACCCCAGTCGCTTCAGTTCCCCCCGATAGTAAAAGGGAACCACTCATCCTGGCATGAGGACCAGAGTTCCCAAACGCCTACCCGGAAAGCCACCTGAGGTTTAAACCTCGGGTGGTCACTCTGGGCACGCCCCTTGCCTCCCCGCGACCTGCCCTAAATAAAAGGGGGTCGCAGGCTGTGGGGTGCCCCTCCCCCTGTGGGGGCCCGAGGGCTTTTGCCCCACAAGTTCATGGTGGGGTTGGGGTCTGCCGGGGCCGGCAGGCGAGTGACTCTTGTTCCAAACCCGTGCCCTGACTTTTTTTCCCCAGTGGGGCCCCCGCCCCCTTGCTTGCTGGGTGGGAGGGACAACACCCCCCCCCCTGCATATCCATTTTTTCTTGATTTTCCAGTGGGGCTTTCTAGGGGGGGGGATGGAAGGCCCACCTTTCCCCCGGGGGCTATGGGGCAGGAGTTTGGATGAAGCCAGAGCGTGTCCAACACCGTGGGCCATGCTCTGTACTATGGGCCTCCTGCTGCTCCGAGATCCCCCACAGTTAAACCTGGACCGAAGTGCCAGACTCAATTATCCTGGTGGGGCCCCGAGGAGGCACTGCGAAGTCTTGAGATGGAGAGGCTGGAACTGGTAGAGGAGATTATGCAAAAGTGCTTCCTTTTTTGCAGAGCACAGGGGGAAAAAATGCAATGAAAAGCCCTGAAACCCCTTTAAAATTACTAGGCTACCACCCATCGCTCCATCACCCTTTTGCGGTAGCACCCCCCAAAATAAATTTTATTTTATAAAATATTATAATAAATTATTATATAAAATATAATGTGTGTGTGGGTGTGTGTGTGTGTGTTGTGTGGGTGTTATATATATATATATTTTATTAAAATTTTTATATATAATTTAAATATAATATATATATATTATTAATATAACATTTTTTTTTTTTTTTTATTAAATATATTTTTAATATTATTATATGTATGTATGTATATTTGGGGTGTATATATTATATTATATTTAAAATATATATATATATATAATAAAATACATATAATATATATATATATATATATATATATATTTTTATATATAATAATTTATATATACACACACACACACAAACACACACACACACACACCACACACACACAAAACACCAACACCACACACACACACCCACACACACACACACGCCACCCACAACACACACACACACACAAATAATTAATATATATATATATATTTTATATACTATATACTATATTATAAAAATATAATTAATGCAGTTTTTATACTGGATGGTGTATTATAAAAATAGCTTTTATATACTTATACATATATTGATATATAATAATACAAAAAATATAATAAAAAAAAATATAAAAATAAAATATAAAAAAAAATATTTTTGAATTATAAAAAACCCCAAAACATAATGTATACCCAAACAAAACCAAAAAAAAAATAAAAAATTTTTAAAAAAAAAAAAAAAAAAAAAAAAAAAATGGAGAAAACACAAACAAATAATAGTAAAAAAAAAAAAAATTTAAAAAAAGAATATAAAATAAAATATTAATAAATTTAAATTAATAAAAATAAATTTGGGGGGGGGGGTGTGTGTGGTGGTGTGTGTGTGGGGGGGGGATTTAGAAAATGGTGCCACACACCACCACACACACACAAATAAAAAAATAAAAAATATAATAAAATAAATATAAAAAATATATGTGGTGTGGGGGTGGTGGGTGTGGGGGGAGATAAAAAAATAAAAAAATATATAAATAAATATATAATAACTGTGTGGTGTGGTGGTTTTTGGGTTAAATATATATAATATATTTATATATAAAAAAATTATATTTTGAAAAATAATATAAAATATTAAAATTATAATATATTGGTAATTTTTTAATATATTAAAATAATATTATAAAAAAATATATAATAATATAATATATAAAATAACAAAAACCCCCCACACCCCCCCCCCCCCCTACCAAAACCCCCCCCCCCCCCCAACCCCCAACACAAAATTTTATATTAAATATATAAATATTTATAATAAAGTAATAAATTTATATATATTTATATAATTATATTAATAAAAATTTAAAAAAATATTTTGTCCAAAAATGCGCCCCCCTGGTAATTTTTTCCCTCCTGTTTCATTTTTTGCCAAAAAAGACGCCCCCCCCCCCACAAACCACACACACACACACACACACACACACACACAACACACACCCCACACACACACACACACACACACCACACACACACACCACAAACACACAACACACAAACACACACACACACACACACAAACACACAACCCCACACACAACACCCACAACCACACAACAATATATAAATATAATATTATAAAAATAATAAAGGCAAAATTTAAAAAAAAATAATATAAATAAAAAAAAAATTATTTAATTAATATAAGTGGTGTGTGTGTGTCTATAAATATAAAAATATATATAATAAAAAAATATATAAAAATATAAAATTAAAATATAATATATGTACACCACCCCCCCACACCCACACCCACCACCCACCCCCCCCCCCCCACACACAACACAACCCCCACCAACACACACACACACACACTCACACACCCACCCCCCCCCGCGTGAGGGTAAGTATGGAAAGCTGCGACAGGGTGGGGATGGAAAAAAGGGAAAAGGCAAACCGAAGACAAAACGGCGACAACCAAAGATATTTTTGGGGTGGTAAAAGTGGAAAGAAAAAAGGGAGTCGAGGAGTGGGGAAGGGTGGGGGAGAGGTCCACGGGGCTCAACATGAGCATACCGTTATGGATATATATAAATATAAATTATATATAAAAAATAAATAATATATATTATATATATATATATATCTACTATCTACTATCTATATATATATATATAATATATATTATATATATCATATAATATTATAATAATATATATAAAAAAATATATATATAAATATATATATTATATATATAAATATGTAAAGACACGCCCCAATAATATAAAATATAATATATTATATATATATTATATATATATATATATATAGAAGATAGATAGATAGATAGATTTATGATAGATAGGAAAATAGATAGTAGATAGAAGATAGATAGTAATACTACTACATACATACATACTAATATTTATTAAGATATTTTTTAAAATTTTTTTTTATATATGTATAAAACACACCAACCACACACGCACACACACACACACACCAAAACACACAACACCACACAACACACCCCACACAACACACACACACACACCCACACACAAACCCCAAAACCCACACACCCACACACACACACGCACACACCACACACCAACACAACCCCACCACAACACCACAACACAACACCAACACACACACCCCCACCCCAGCACACCACACACAAACACAGCGCTACATTTGAATAAAAAATAATATATATAATATATATATATATATATATATTTAATTATTTATAAATTTTTTAAATTGACACGCACAAATAATATATATATATATATATATATATATATATAAAAATATATATATAATATATAATATAATATCATATTTTTTAAAATATATTTATATATAATATAATATATATATATATTATATATAGAAGATAGATAGAAGATAGATGATAGAAGATAGATAATAGATGATAATACATACATACATACATACATATTTATTAAGATATTTAATTATTTTTTATATATTATAAAACACAACACACACACACCACACACACACACACACACAACCACACACACACACAAAACCCACACCCCACACACAAAACACAAACACCCACGCACACACACACAACACACACACACATGCACACACCACAACACACACACACACACACCACACAACACACACACACACACACACCACACACAAACACACACACACACACACAACGCCACACACACACAAAAACACGCAGCATACATCTATGAATATATTTTATATTAAAATATTATATATAATATATAATAAATATTATATATATATAATTTTAATTTAGATTATATATTTATTATAGACACGCACAAATATAAAATTTTATTATTAATATTATTATTTTTTAATTTTTTATTTTTAATAATTTTATATTATAATTATAAATAAAAAATTTTATTAAGATAATTTATATATTATTTATATATGACCGCACAAATTATATATAATATTAATATATATTATTATATATATATATATATATATTATATATTATATATATATACATATTTTTTAAGATTATTTAATTATTTTTTTTTGTTGTATGTGTGTGTGTGTGTATTGTTATTTACACACAAACACAAAAAAAAACACACACACAACACACACAACAGACCACACAACACACACAATATATAATATATATTATATATATATATATTAATTTATATTAATATAATATATAAAACATACACACACCAACACACACACACACCACACACACACACACACACAACAACACACCCAAACACATGCATAATCTATGAAATATATATATATTTTTTATATATATATATTATATATATATATAATTTATATATTTATTTGGGTTTTTTTTCTTTTCTTTCTTTTTTTTTTTTTTAAGTGCCCGTCCTACAAAGACGTTGGCGATCATGGGTTTCCATGATTTTTTTGGCAAATTAAGCGGGGGGTTTTCCCTTGCCCTTTTCCACCGGGGGTTTTTATCATCACCATCTCTATTTACCCGGTTCTGGGGGGAACGGCCTGGGACTTGGGTGGCCCCCCCCACCCCCCAAGCCGGGGCTAAAGGGCCCCCCGGGTTTTTTTTTAAAAAAAAAAAAAAAAAAAAAAGGTGAAAAATTCCTTTTTTTTTCACCAAAAAAGGGGGGGAAACCAAAACCCGGTTTCCGGGGGGGCCGGGGGTTTTTTTTTTTT
>NW_023662488.1:5000-16098 GCF_015228065.2 Penaeus monodon | reverse complement strand
GCCGCCCCCCCCCCCAAAATAAACGGGGTCAGTGGTGGTGGGACCCCCCCCCGCCTGTGGGGTCCCAAAGGTTTTGTCCCATTAGGTTCATATGGGTTGGCGCTGCAGGGCGCAGGCAGGACAAAAACCTTTTTCCCATCCGGCCCCCCAAAAGTTTGCCCCCCCCAAATTGGACCCAGCCCAATTTGCTTGCTGGGTGGGAGGGATAGCCCCCTTCCCCCCGGACTACCATTTATATGGTATTTGCCAGTGAGTAGGGAGGGAGGAGGGTGGCAAGGCAACTTCCCCGAGCCCCCCAATTACCCCAGGGGGTTGGGGGCAGGGAGTTGGTACAGAATAGGGGTTTCACACGTGGGGGGCCCCAGGGCTCATACTTGGGGTTCTTGGCTGAGACCCCCCACAGTTTAGCCGGGGACCGCAAGGGGCCCAGTTTCCATGGGGGGCCCCTGCAAAAGTCTTAATGAAAAGAGGCTGTGAACTTTCAGGGGAGGCTATGCAGAGTGCCCCCCTTTTTCCCGGGGGGGGTAGCCATGGTGGCATGGTGTGTGTGTGTGTGGTGTGCGTGCGTGCGTGCGTGCGTGCGTGTGTGTGTTGTGTGTGTGCGTGGTGTGGTGTGCGTGCATGCGGTGGTGTGTGTGTCATGGTGTGTTTTGGGAGGCTGCGTGCGGGGTGCGTGGTGTGTGGGTGTGGTGGTGGGGTGTTTTGTGTGGTGTGCGTGATGCATGTGTTCAAGGTCCCCCCAAACCCAAGGCTTCGACAATGCCTACCAAATGGTCAGGGATTGGAGAGCCAGCGCAAAATCCGGCTGCCGACCCGGGTTTTTTGCCGAGTCAGGGCTGATCATCATCCCAAAAAGATCAGGCCACCTTTTTTTCCTCAGGAAAAAAGGAGCTAAAAGATGGGAAAAAAAAGTGGCCTCTCGCCACTGAATCCCGAGGAAAAGAGGGCAAGTGGTGCTATTGGTTCTCAGTCTCGTTGTGTGGAGGTGATCGCATCACACCAAACGGGTTGTGGAGGCTTCCCGTTTGTCAAAGGGGAAGACCCCAAAACCAGGCAAGTCCTGGGCCATGAAAGGTGGGCCCCAAGCTCTACCCTTTGATTGGGTAACTGGGTACCATCATTAGTACGTATGTCCCGAACCCACGCGGTTTTTCAATTTTGAAAAAAAGTACGGACACACCAGGCTAACTGCACGCCAAGAAAAAAATTTGGGCTGTAGAAGGCACAAACCCCAGGGTGCATCAAGGCATATAAAGAAGAAAAAGGGGACACAACAGCCAAATGTCCTAACTGTGCCAAGAGGCATCATCCCTGGACCCCGGCCCTGCCTGCGGGAAAGAGGCGCCCACAAACGGCAAGGGGTTTGCAAAAGAAGCGACCAGACCTTGTTCCTGCCCCCAGGACCTAGTTGGGGGAGGAACAAAAGAAATAGGCTTCCCAACCTCCTAAAGGGAAGGGGAAGCTGCCCCCAGCCAAAACCCGGGATCTCCGACAAACAGGATTTCCCCCCAAGTAAAACAAGTGCAGAGGAACCAGGAAGAAAGGTTCCATTAGCCCACAAGGTCCTCCCAGATCCAGAAGCATGTTTCGACGAGGGGGAAAATGTCGATCCTGATCACTGCTGTAGTCACAGCAGTGGCAGCACCCCTTGTCCAGGACCAAGGAAGGGCAGAAAGGGCAGTCGAGTCGCCATGACGACTTTAAAAAAGGGACTGTTTGGCAAGCGAAAAGGGGAAAGGGAAAGATGGAGAGCGCCAAATCGCCAATCCTCCCCCCCCCCGGTCGAGACCCCCCTCCCACTTAAACCCCAGGCTATGCCCTCACAGGCAGACCCAGCCGGTGTTTCAGTGCCACAAGTGAATCAGAACAAGCGACCTGCCCAGGCAAGGCCAGCCAATGCACAGAAAAACCCTACCCAGAGAAAAAGCCAAACACGCCAAGTCAGAGCTCCCAAAAGGGCTCCCCCCCCCCAGTGGACCCAGGGATACCCTGACACCCAAAGGGAGCCCCCTCGGGCTGAGGATCTCACAGGGAGTTGTCAGACCCCGATTTTCAATCCAAAATACGACGATTCTCTGATGTAACATCATTAGAAACACATGGCACGCAAATAAGTTTTCTAAAAGGGAAACACTGTGGTTCCCTCAAGGAGTGCCACCCTCCACGCATTAGGCAATAAAGGAGCTTTGAAAAGTCTGCCCCAGGAGACTTTATCAGTTAGACATCAGCGGGTTGTGCTCCGCGCACACAACCGAGTGATAAGGGGAGAGACTTAATGCACACCACCAACCTGGTCCTGCAGGGCACCAGATGCGGTGGCCACACATAGCAACGGCATGAGACTTTCCCAGACCTCCCCTCAACACCCAGGAACCAACGCATTCAGGGGGGGGCCCTAGCCCTCACCCTGGCCACTGCGACTCTGGGGGAGGGATTGGCTGGGTGCGATGAGACCTCACTAGTGCCATTATGGTATATAACAACCCTCAGGATAGTGGCCAGCTGAAAATACCACGACCGAGATGCACGCACCCGACCCCAGTCAGAGGCCAACAGACTGGGCACGAGTTCTCTGCGAGAACGAGTAGCAACAGCCTCCCACCCGAATGAGGGCAAGACAAGAACGCCACAACCAGACGACTTGCTCGCATCAGGGAAAGGCACCCAAACCCGAAACTCAGTGTTTTTTTCTCTGAGGGAACAAAGGATGCTATAAAGCCAGTTGCAACACAGCCCTGGCGCTGAGGGATTCTACCCATCATTCCCGCCTGGGACTGGTAGGGAGTTCATTCCGAAAAACTCATCAACAAGTCCTGGGAAATTTCCCATTACCCCAGAGCGGGAAGAGGGTTACCATTTTCCCCATCCCAAAACCCCAAAGGACCCGGGGAAGTACCGCCCATTCTCCTGAGCTTCGGGCCCAAAGACTGCCGAGGGGGATGGAAAATGAACCCGGCTCCGATGGAAAAATGGGCCCCCACCGAACACCTCCACGATTCCCCGGGGGATGAGCCAGCACACAGCATAGCCCCCCCCTCTTGACACAATAAACACGGGCACATCTGTGGGTACCCTTGACCTGGAGAGGTTTTCGAATTGGCAAGCCCCTCTTGCCATTCAGGAGAGCCTGATCAAAAAGGAATCAGAGGTAAGCTTGGTTTGGATGGTGATACTTTCCCAAATAGAACAGCCAGAGTCAAATTCCAAGGTCACCTATCACAGACATGCCACTAGAGAAGGGAAACCCCCACCAGGGGGGGGGTTCTCGTCCAGCCTTTTTAAAAATTTTAATGTCCTGTATCTCAACATAAACCCCCCAGTGGGGGCAAGTATCTCCTATGCAGACGTTCGCTATCATCTCCAGACCAAGCCTAAAACAAAGCCCAGCGTTTTTTGGGACCTGGTATCCGAAGAGTGTTGCCAGGACAGGACTAAAGATCGCACCCAAACCCAAAAAAGCCATGGTCTGAGACAAGGGGGATTTAAAGGCACAAGTCTGAAAACCGGGGAATGGACTTGGAGGGGGTTCGGGAACCTCTCCCTGGGGGTAAGGGATAGACCGGCCCCTCTCCTTCCGCGAGGAGGTCCAGCACCTGCTTGACCGAAAAAAGGGAAGCTGTCTGTCATGAGAGAAATGAGTGGAAGAGTAGGGGCCAGACACGGTACTAAGACATTCTTTTTACATGCTGTGGCCATTGTACACTTTCCTCCCTCGCTCTGATTTGGGATTAAGGAAAAAAATAAAGACGACGGAGACAGTCCAAAACAAAGCCGCCAGGGTCATTCGGGGGCCCCAAGGGGGCGAAAGGGCCTCAACCCCCTAGTGGGGACAAACCTTCCCCATGGCCTCACGAATTTATCTAACGGCAGCACAAATTTTTTCAAAGGTCATCCCGGCTCCAGGAACACAAGCCTAAGACATAAAATAGTCAGACGCCCAGAAAAGGGTAACGAGCGTTTGCAAACAACTTGGCGTCCACAAGCCAGGGTATTAATACGCCATGCTCAAAGAACCCATTGGCCCAAGGGATGGACTCCCCACAATGGGCTTTGCAAGCTCCCCGTGGGCCCCAAACCCCGATAGGTTTTTGGTCATGAGACTGGGAAGAAAAAAAACGAATGTCGCCTAGCCCCAAAGGGAGAAACCCGAGGGTATTTTCAACATCACCCCTCCGGGGAAAAGAACAACACGGGTGGGCGGTCGATCCCTTGACCCACACTGCAGGCGCCAACTTCGCGCAAGGGGTGCCACAAAATCCCCTGAGGGTAAAAGGGCAAAAGCCTCCTCGCTACGGCAGAGGCGTTGCATCATGGGAGCCGAGCCCGCGTCTTTAGGGAAGGACACTGGTCATACACACATACTCCAAAAGGGGCCGTCGACTGTCTTCAGCGGCTCACCCACTGAAATATTACCTCTGACTACAACCTCACACGGACAGAGGAAATTTTTGCACAGGGTAGAAGAAAATCATAAATGGGTTCCCAGCACATAGGGGTCAGAGGGAAAGAGCTTGCTGAAAGATTAGCCGAAATCGGCAGGGGTATGCCCCCCAATCCCCGATAACATCAGAGCCAAAAAATTTTACGGTAACGGCCAACTCCTTCCCCCTGCAGTTCACAGAGACGAAACGAGATCCCCCCCCTCGGCAAATGGTACTCAGAGCCACAGGTATGAAAAACCCCTGGCACCTGAAAAAAACAAAGAGGTACCGAAGTCATTTACACTTTGTCATGGCAGTTAAAAACCCTAAACGTGAAGAGAGGTGTTGATGCATTTCGGCGAGCCCAACGCCCACTTGACTTACTTTGGAAATTTGGGGCACACGCAATTTCCCAAGACAAAGCCCGCAGAACACGCCCCCGTGGGTAAAAAAGATCATGCGAGATGCTTAACCCCGGCTACAGGAGCGCCCGCTGGCAATCCCACCCCACGGTAAGCACCGAGTGTCAGACAAACAAATGAGACAGCCCTAAAAAGCGAAAGGGGGGCCAAAGGTAAAGGGCCCCGGGGGAAGCCAGAACTTCGCAAATCTCAAGCAAGCAAGCAGAATCAACACCCTCATCGGCTAGGCTCTCACCAAAGAACACCCTTTTAAGCTCCAAAAATAAAGAGTCAATTTTACTAACCGTAGTGTTTCCTAAAATAAATATCCCCCTCTCTTCTCTTCTTCTCTATTTATATAAAATATATAATATATAATATAATTAAAATATAAATATATATATATATAATTATACCTATAATAATATAAATTTTAATAATTTTATAAATATATATATAATATATATATATATGTATATATACAGTATAAAAATAATATAATTTTTTTATATTAAATATATATAATTATATATATATATATTTTTATATTTATGATTGGTGTTATCGGGGGGGTTTTTTAATATATAATATATATATATATATTATATATAGTATAATATATATTTTAAAATATATATATATTATATATATATATATATAATTATATATATAATGTATATTAAAATTGTTTTGTGTGAGTGTGTGTAGTTTTGTAGTATAGATGCATTTATTATATATAATATAAAATTATATATTAATAATTATATATAATTATATATATATAAAAATATATATATAAAAAATATATATATTATATAATTTATATATATATATTATATATTTTTAGTTATGATAATATTATAAATTTTATAATATATATATTATTATATAATGTTTAAAGTATATGTAATATTTTGGGGGGGCCCCGGGGCCGAATGTTAGGGGCGGACTCCAGACTGTCAGACGGCAATTGAGTTAAGGGGCGAGTCACCCGGGCCCGGCGCGTTTTTCCCCTTTGGAAGGAATTCACCCGAATGCCCACCTGCCATGGGTGGCCAAGCCAGCCCAAGCAGTGCTGGCCCAAGCCCCGGGAAAAAATTTAGAGAAAAGATACCCCAAAAAAAAAAAAAATAAATAAATAAGATAAAATTAAAAAAAGGGAAACGGCACTCCCGTGGAAAGGAAGGGGACCCCACCACTACTCCTCCAAGGCATCAAAAAATGAAAAATACAATTAAATCATGTGTGCCCCGGGGCTCAGACACACACACACACATACACACAACAACACACAATATATATATATCCACCCCTCCACCCTTTTTCTTTTCTCTAGTGTTTCTACCCCAGTGTCGATGGACTGTGGGGGGAAGAGTGTCCCTGAGGTTTGATCAGCGTTCGATCAATTTAAAATTCTGGGGAAAAATTAACGGATCCCCATACCTTGTGAGATTTTTTCAACTGGAAAAAAAATTTTGACCAGTCAAAGTCCATTTCAGAATTTTATCCACAGGACAGCTGGAAAAACAGGAAACTCGGGGGGTCCACTGAATGGCAATCGGATTTTGGGCTTTCCTTTGGGTTTGTAGGGCGGATATTGTTGGAAGGGACAAAAAACGTAATCAGAAAACTTGCTGAGGGGTTCAAGGCGTTTCTTATTAGTTTTCTTTTTCCAGCTACCAAGCCCTGAGAAGACTTATTCCAAGCCCTCCTACAGACGAGCAGTCTATTCAAAGGATTTCGGATATCTCAGACGATATTAAGGTTTGGGAATGCTGGGCTAGATTTTTAGTTTCTGCGTAGATGCCCCAAAACCCTAGTTAGACTGGATCAACCCATTGTGAAAAACCTTTAACGCGACGAGGTTAGGCGTTTGACTGGGGATAGAAATCCTTTTTGGGAGATCTGAACAAAATTTTTGGATTAATATAACCATATACAGTAGGGAAAGGCGGTGGGGGGCCCGTCGAGCTTCTTTCCCGTTGTTCATAAGTGAGGGTTTGCTCTTTCACCAACAACTTTAACTTGCTTGAACTGGAAAAGGGCGAGTACTATCCAAAGTTACTATGGGCAAAATTTGGGGAATATCAAGGTCAGGATCGACCTTTTCCCGACGATGTCCTTGGAATCTCTGGCGGCGGCCTTGTGCATTTTGCAATGAGGGGAAGCCCCGGGCCAAAAAGGTCTCCTGGACCAAGACCAAGATTCAGGGGGTTCTACAAGGAGACCTTGTTAAGTCGGCACAGCTTAGTGCGAGGATATCATAGGCACTGAAAATTAAATATATACATGGGTAGTACCATGTCATAAGAACCAAGTTGTATTGTCTTCGCGGCCATTACTGCCAGCTATTCTGTATGAGAAGTGAAACTTGGGCTATTGAGTGCCTTATAAGTTACGTCTTGATACTTATAGTAACAAGTCTCTTCGCAGGGCATAGGTTTACAGCTGGAGAACCATGTGTTCAACCGACAGTTACACGTGAGGACGAGCGTAGGACAGATACTGCACAATCCGCGACAGCCAAACTCAGGCTAGGCACCTAGCTCGTTTCCGTGGATGACCCTGCCCACCCGGTGTCTCCTCCCGAGACAACCTGCCTGGAGGATCGTAGTGGTGGAAATGAAAGGGTGGATGTGTTATGCACATATATGATGTATATATATATTATAATATATATGATATATATATATATATATATATATATATATATAATATATATGTGTGTGTGTATATTATATATATATATATATATAATATTAATTATATAATACACACACACATACACATACACACACTTACACACACACACACACACACACACACACACACACACACACACACACACACACACACACACACACACGTTTCTGATGTGTGTCATTATATATATATATATATATATTATATTATATAATTTTATATATATATTATATTATATATATATATATATATATATATGATATGGCTACCATCAGGCGAACTCGACTGGGGCATTATTGACTCAGTCAGTGCCTGGGCTAAAGAATGTGAGGAGGAATATGTTGCCCATGCAGCAGGCTCTCTCTCTCCGCGCAGCTGATGGATCCACAGGAACGGCATAGACCGATAGGGTTTTTGGTGACCAGCGCGTCGCAGGAGTTGCCAGAACGAGGTCGGAAGCGACAGCGTACTCCCTCAGGGATCCTGCTCCGGATTTTCCTCAGGGTTGGTTCCGAAGCCTTTTAATCTCATAGATGCCTTTAGGCAGTTGATTTTTTGTAAAGGGTGAACTCCCATAGTCTTTGACCATACACGGACCGAACTACAAAGCAGCAGTCGGCCCCACTATCGTTTTATGTATGCAAATATGCAAATCCATGTGTGGGGTTCATGTACCCGCGCGCGTGCTGTGTGTTATGAATGAACACTTTATATGCACAGATTTGCATATATTGGGAGGGCTAACGTAATACGATGGTGGTATATATATGTGTATGTGTGTGTTCCGATTCATATAATCATCCAGAACTCTTGCAGAGTCCCCTTCCAGCTGGACGGGGATTCAGCCGAACGACTGTTGCGGAGGCGAGGCCTCCGCTATTTCACCGGTTCGCTCCCCACGAACAACTGCCGGTACTTCTGGAATTCCTTATGGAAACTTGGCCATTTCGGGGGCAATGCACTGAATTTGTTCAAAGGGGTCTGGGTATCGTAAGATACAATAATGTCTAAAAGAAAAAAAAATGTTCGAAAAGATAGGATCATCATATTGTTTTTAGTCGAATGCCAAACATAGTTACTGCTCACCCTTTGTTTAAAAAACCATTGAATTTTCCCCCTTACTGCTTGAATGCGATTGAACAACGCACAAGGGGGAAAACCCAAAAGAAACGTTTCCCTGTTGTATCTGTTTATTAATGATACATTAAATACAGAATAATCGATATATTTACAATTTTATCCGTGTACAGCCCTATTTTACATTCATTATACAAATACAATTATTTGTAACAAATCACATAAAACGGTTATAACTAGAACCAGATGAATAAATGAAGACGAATGGTACAGATGAACTGTATCATTAAATACAAAATCTGAGTAATTGTTAATAAGAGACTCGAAAAAATAAGCAAAAAATAAAAGCAAAGAAGGGAGCCTAAAGCAGCTTTGCATGTGAGTATTCAAGCTGCTAGTCAGGTTTTAGCAGCAGTTGCAGCGTAGTCGGCGAGTCCTAAACGAAGGAATGCGTGAGTGTCTATTCGCACGTGTGTGTGTGTGTGTGTGTGGTGTGTGTGTGTGTGTGGGGTTGGTGGTGTGTGTGGTGTGTTGTGTGTGTGTGGGGTGTGTGTGTGGTGTGTTTGGTGTGTGTGTGGGTGTTTGTTGTGTGTGTGTGTGTGGTGTGTGTGGGGGTGTGTGGTGCGTACGTGAATGGGTGGGTAGGTCGATGGATGGGTGTGTATGTGCAGTTAATTTAATTTTGGAAAGATACTGAAAAAAAAATAAAAAATTGTGACAGATGTTTTTCCGTCTCAAAAAGAAAAAAAAGTAAATGCTTTTAAATGCTCCATTACATCAGGAAAATTGTTCGTTTGTCATTTCGGAAAATCAAATATATAAGATAGTATGATAGTACTACAGAAAACCCTATATATATCTGTGTGTGTGCCCTGATATAGAAAAACAATGCGAAGATATAAGGTTCACATAATGAAGATGAATTTTAGAGGATTCAGCGAAACTGCACAAGGAACTCTTTTATGAACAGACATTACTTTTGGGTGAAAAGTTGGTAGACACTTCCCATGATTAAATTTTCAATACGTCTTTTTTGTTTTTGTTTTGTTTTTTTGTTTCAAGGGTTCCATTTGTCAACATATCTAGATTTTCCCTTAGCTTAATTTTGATACATTGATCCATCAGACATTTATAATATCAAAACGTTAACAAAGGCATCTAAAAAAAATTTACATCTTTATCAGAAAATACAGAATCATGTACATCTAACCATATGCCATGTAGAGAATAATTATTTATTTATTACCAAACGCGAGAGATGGAAGAAGAGACAAGCCAGAATGAGATACTGAAGTCTCCATAAAATCTCAGACCAGTCTTCAGAGGGGAAAACGCTGGAGGATCGATTTGGCACATCTGCACCTGGTTGAGCCAGCCGAGAAAGCAGCACTTCTAACGCTAGATCTACAAGACATCTGTTCCATATGAAAATACGAAGACTGTGTGACTTGTTGCATCACGGGATAAATATTATCATCTCACTATACTAATAGGAATGTTTCTTAATTATTTGGTTTATTTCACCTACGATATTTTCAACTTCTGGATGTTCGAAAGGGTCCACAGCGAGACACTCTTACACATAGGTTTGCACTAGGGGCATTAGAGCGGTGTCCAAAAACATCGGCTTCCTGTTGTGTTATACAAGAGGTATTTTAGTACGTTCGTTCATTTAAATCACCATTCCCAGACACCTGTTTGCACATTGTTAATTCATAAATTAAGTTATCTGAAATTTGTAAAGGAATGTTTCACTTCAAGAGTGTGCACTTGTGCAAGATCACTCTTCATTCATCGATTCAGAGTTTCGCTGTTCCACAAGAGAATTCTTAGCGCAGGAGGCCGACTGCTCATTCACTTTCACCGTATGTTTTTGGCGACTTTGGTGGTAAAGCTAAAAGATTGCAAATACTTCTTCTAGTGTATTATCTAATATATATATTTTGGATTAAAGCTTTTGCAAGTAATATAAGATAAACCTATGAAATTATAAATATATATATTTTTAGCTTCTGCCCATGCCATTGATCATAATATTTGCCAAGGCCGGCCGCCGCCTCTTCCACATGCCAAGGGCCCAGCGCATGGAACTGCACGTGGCGGAACCAGACCTAAAGTGCTGGTACTGTCCGCTCCCCTGGGGAAGAAAGGCATGGAACATTTAGCTAAGGTCTCAGATATATAGATAGAGGAATCCATTTTTTAAATAAAAATTTCCCTGGCATAAGTAATCTCTCTCTCTCTCTCTCTCTCTCTTCTCTCTCTCTCTCTCTCTCTCTCTCTCTCTCTCTCTCCTCTCTCTCTCTCTCTCTCTCTGATATATATTATATATAATATATATATATATATATATATATATATATGTGTGTGTGTGTGTGTGTGTGTGTGTGTGTGATGTGTGTGTGTGTGTGGTGTGTGTGTGTGTATATATACATATATATATTGTATATATATATATATATACACACACATACAACCTAGCCACTGACTTAGGCT
>NW_023662488.1:0-2500 GCF_015228065.2 Penaeus monodon | reverse complement strand
TATAAATGTTAAAGGGGCTGAAAAGACAGATGAGGAAATTCATTGTTTCCCTACCGATTTTGAACTTTGCTTACAGAGATTACTGGTCAGTGAGTAAAAACAAAATCAGCCCCGGACCCCAAGCAATGCCCGCTGATTAATTGGTTTTGTATCGATCAGCCGTTTTATTTCTGTCCCAATATGTTGTTTTTTTAGTCATAGTTTGTTTTCTTTTCCAAAATGTAGTGTTATGTTTCTTTTATTATTTTACAAAAAAATGTAACAATAATTTTTAATCGCCATGCCAAAACTAAAATAACACACTTTTGCATGGAAAAATCTGATTTACTAGATCCTTCTTAGGAATATGACGCAAAATAAACCCAATAAATCAACCAGGTCGATCAGCGGACTTCAAAGGTATAAAATTGAAAATTCAAATAGATGAGTAGGATGAACAGTAGTGCTTGTGAGGTAGAGCCATGAGCCCTCAGAAAAGGGGGAAATTTTATTGGAATGAACTAAAATAAGAAAATTCACCGAGAAAGGGGAAGTGGAGGACCAAGAAGACTGACTGGAAGTGATGGAATTGCTATTGAAAGGGGAAAAAACTGCCTCCGTTATCTTAAACACGGACAAGGCAGGGGACAATGCAACAGTTAAGACCCAAGGACGCGCCTGAGATAGGTAGAAGAGAGGGACGACAGAGAGTGATAGGGAGGGATGCAGCCGCGCACGGGAAGAAAGAGTTGAATTTAGCGCAAGAGATGTCATAGGAACGAAAGTTAAGGTTGAATTTAGCGCAAGAGATGTCATAGGAACGAAAGTTTTGCGAAAAGAAGATTCGAGAAGCAAACCCCGGTGATAAAGGAAGGAGAGAGGGAGGAAATGAGTAAGGAGAAATACGGATTTCTCGTTGTAGGCTTCCATAGTACGAGAGAGAAAGTAAGAGAGAAAGAGAGCATGTGCATGTATGTGTGGGGACGTCCCCAAACTGCTCACCGAGCCATGGGTGACGAGCAGCACATGTACTGATGCCATTTGAGGGAGCGTCCCCCGCCTTGTCCAGTTGTTAGAGTCCGGCGTAAGGCAGAACAGCCGTCCTTCCCTGACGACACTGGCTCCTCCGGATTCCAGTCCAGCACCTCCAGGGCCAACTGTGCACAAGAAAGAAAACGTTATTCCTTCTCTCTTACTCCCCACAAATGCTGGATATGAAGTTGTATCAACTCTAATTTTTTAACGAATGTGTATGCCAAATATTTGTAGTGAAGTGAAAATGATAGTGGTGAATCTGGTCATTATATTTTTGGGGAAGCATTCCCTTGCCGCAGGTGCGCCACAACTTTTACCTTTCGGATTTTGAGGTTTGTAGAATAGTCGTGAGGTTGAGGAAGAACGCTTCGGGGGGTTCCACTCCCGACGCTCAGGGAGATCCGTCGCCAAAGCTTGGTTTTTTGGGCTGACGTCCTTCGTTTCCTAAAGGGGGATGTCACGATCGTTATTGGCGATATTGTCAAAAGGTGATTGTGAATATCTGCATATCTGTTCTAAGGGTGAAAAGATCTTCTACGTACATCGTTCATGGTTGCAAATGAAGTTCGATTTTCTCCTTGGCCCGACGGCAGTCTTCTCTTGAAGGATGTGTTGGAGGCGTGGGCTTGTACAGCCTCGCCAGGAGTAGGGGATACTTTGTGACACGCTGAACTGGAACCTGGAAAAGTTATTTATAACTATAATATAACTGTAAAACAATAGTGATTTTTTGATTATACGAAAAAAATCCCCGATCTTGTGTTTTTAATTTTTAAAATGGTTTCTGAGAACAGACATACCATTACTATGGTAACAAAAAAATATATACTAACATTATTTCAAATTAAGCTACAGTAAAAAATACTATTAGCATTTTCAAATAACGTATGTCGTTATAGCAATAAAAATGATATAAACATTCACCATGAGGAAGGAATGCAAAAATTTATACGACGCAGCAATGTGTCTCCATTTGGGACACCTTAGGAATATCCTCAGCAGTTCCTTCTCCTCTCTAATGTCTGCAGTAACAGAGACGCCGAGCCTGAAAAAAAGGGAAAGAAGAACTTGACAGATGCACGCAAACAATTTTTGTGTCAGTCATTAATTACATGTATCACTGCATGATACAGGTTTCTGCTGTGTGTTCCAGCCTGATGATCATACGACAAAGAGATTTTTTTAACGCTAGAAAGAGTCATGCAACTAACCTGTCTCACACAGTAATTTTCAAAGGCATGGAGCATAGGGGCCGCATGCAGGAAGAGTTTGGCAACGTTGACGGGAGGAGGTCCTGTCCCCTGGTCGAGGGCAATTTCCAAGGCATCTCGCAGCGAAAGGAAAAAAACTCTGTTGTGTTCCAACAGCTCCTCCACATGAGGAGATGCTTGCCAGTGGTCTTGAGTCAGCAGCCCCGCTACTAGATGGTTGCGTGAAGGAGACAAAGGAATTAAAGAATCGTGTCAAAAGCGAAATAAGAAAGTGG
>NW_023662487.1:10000-16099 GCF_015228065.2 Penaeus monodon | reverse complement strand
TCGGGGCTCTTTAGGCTAGGCGACAATATTCATTTTTTTTGTTTCCCGCCATGACCGAAAAACTCTATGGGGTTTGTGCCCACGGCGGAGCTTCGACAAAGTAAGGGTGTGGGGAGTCCATGCCCGGGCCCAGTAGTGGTTCTTTGAGTATGGCGTATTGCACCCTGGCTGGTGAGACAGCCAGGATTTGTTTGCAAACACCCCGTTATCTTGTTCTAGGCGTTGACTATTTTGTGTCTTGGGCTTGTGTTCCTGGGAGCCTGGTGCCCTTTTGATAAGAATTGGGCTGCCGTTAGAAAATTGTGGGGCCCAAGGGGGAGAAGGTTTGTTCCACTAGGAGGTTGAGAACCTTGCCCCCTTGGGGACCCAGAATGCCCCTGCGGTTTCTTTTTTGGACTGTTCCAATGGGGTTTTTATTTTTCGATGCCAATCAGAGCGGGGGAGGCATAGTCTACAAGGGCCTGCAGCATTTAGTAGGAATGATCTTATATCTTGTCGGGCCCCATGGTCTTCCACTCATTACTCTAGCCGACAGTCTTGCCTTGTTTCGGTCAAGCAGGACGGACCCCTGGGGAAGGAGAGGGCCCGGTCTATCCTTACCCCAAGGTACAGGTATCCTGAACCCACCCCAAAGTCCATTCCCTGGATTTTCGATTGTCCCTTTGAACTCTCTGTCTCAAAGCCAGGGCCTTGGGTTTTGGGGCTGCAGAGATCTTTACCCTGTCCGCAACCCCCTCGGACCCCCAAGCCGAAAAAGTTGGCTTTGTTTAGGAAATGTGCTCCAGTGGAGATGATAGCAAGATCTCTGCATAGGAGAGATCTTGCACCCACTGGGAGGTTTATGTTGAGGAACAGGACTTTAGGTTTTAAAAAAAGGGCTGGACTGAAAACCCACCTGTGGCTTTCCCATTTCGGGCATTTGCTGGATTAGGGACCTTGGAATTGACTCTGGTTTTCATTGAAAGTAGACCATCCAAGCCAAGAGCTTCCCTGTTTCCTTTTTTTGGACAGGCCCCCTGAATGGAAGAGGACTTCCCAATTCAAAAGCCTTCTCCAGGTCAAGGAATATGCCCAGATGCGCCCGGTTTTTTGTGCTTAAAGAGCGTGGCTTGCGGGTGTGCTGTGCTCAGCCCCGGTAACCCGGGGGGGTTTTCGTGGGGGGCGTCGTCCTCGCAGGCGACCCTCTTTTAACAGATTAAATAGGAAATCACAGGGGTTGCGATGTACTAGGAAGTATGGAGGAGGGAGTGATCGGTAAACGGGAGGAGTCGCGAGGGGGGAAGGCCTGCGGATGTCCGGCCCGTTGTCATGTTGCAAAGGTGTAGAGTAGAGGCTAGTTTTATTGTATTAAATTATAATTTAAAGTTAACAGTGTCATATGGATGGCAATAGTGGGTGAGGAAGGTGTTTGCTACAAGTGGCCCCAAGGGGTCCTTAGCTATAAGGGTTATACAAAACACTAAAGACCCATTATGAGCATTTGGGGGGATTTTTCGGTTGAGGTGAAATAGGCCATAGGGAAAAATAGGTATTACATCGCCCCCGGTACGCTTACCGCGGCGGTCCCGCCGCAGAGGTGTCGAGAAAGTGAAAAGGGCATCTAGCTAAACATTACAGCCAAAGCAAAAATACCCAATCAAAAAAAAATAAGCAAACAGTACCAGGGAATACAACAACCCATACGGATAACAGTAAGTCATACGGGAACATAAGAAGGTACACAACTTAAAGCTAATAAAATCAACGAATAGCAATAACAACAATAATAAAATCAGATTCATAAAAAAACATAAAATTTTAGTGATTCACGAAACAGAAAATGACAAATAAGACAACTAATCAGAATAAGAAATATATATATATATAATTTTAAAAATTATATATATAATTATATATATATTATAAATATTTATATATATAGCAGGTAAAAATACAATTAACAGTAACAAAGATATACGTGGGAATAAAAAAAAAGAAGATTACAAGATAAATACCCGGGTTTAGCCAGGACAAGTGAGGGAAAATTACAAGGCAAAGCGCTGACGGCGCCTGGCCCCCAGTGTTGACAGGCTCCCGTGCAAAGTCCAAAATCACTATCCCCAAACGAACGTCAAAACCCAAGCACGAGGGCTAAACTCCAATAAGTAGACAGTAGGGAAGGCCATGGGTTTACATGGGGGGGGAATGAAAAAAAGGGGATCCAAAGATCATGAAAAAGGGAGAATTTTACTTTCGCGATAGGGGGGAAAAACGCGAAGGGGGGTTTTCCCGAGGTCGGCGAGAGAAGGGGAAAACGGGTGTATGAGTAGTGAAAATGATGATATGGGCTAAAGTAATGAGGCGGGAGTCAAGTCGCAAAACCCGGGGGGGATGACGCACCAACGGACAAGAAGTAGGGTTTGTGTTACAGGTGAGCTTAACCGGTCGCTGAAGAAGTATAAAAAATGTGGTCGGGAAGGGTGACAGAAAGGGGCAGCCCCCGTGAATTAGTTGATAAAAAATGCAGGACGCGTGAACGTTCCTGCCCCCGTGATCAGAGCCATATGGCAAGGGAGTGGAAATGGTCGTTCGGGGACTAAAAGTCGAAACGACCGCAAACTGGACAAGACAGGGGAGCAGGAGTAAGAATATCAGATGATAAAAGGGGAAAGAGAGTATGGTCGTTTGCCCGAGGAAATGTCGGGTGGGTTGAAGTACGAAAAATTTGTTGTCTAAGAAAAGGGGGAATGGGTTTTACCTGTGGCTGTGAAGGAGGTGTCAGGGGCGAGGGGAATCTGATGACAGGCCATGAGGGAAATGAAGGAGTCTAGTTGTGAGTAAGAAGAGAAATTTTAGTAAGCGAAAACAAGAGCCGGTGGGAGGGGTTTGTGGAGATGCGGTCAAACGAATGAGCCAGAGCGTGGGGGAATAACGAGGCATAACATACCCTGAACGGCAAGGAAAGGGCATAACGAGAGTGTGAAGTGGTCCACAAAAAAGGACGGACACGAGACGGTAGAGGGAAAATGTGCGAGTAGGATAGAGAAGTGTTGTTCATAGCGATCTCTGCGCATATACCAGTATAGATTCCAGTTAGCGTAAAGTTGTTTAGAGTTTTCTGTGTCAGTGGGGTCCCTGGTTTAAACCGGGAAGTGTGTGTCGGCCCGGTGCGAGAACGTAACGGAGGTCACCCTACCGACTGGATGTTTTGGATGGGGCGTTTAAGGATTTAAAAGTTAATGAAGAATATTGAGTGATAGTCGCGGAGGGAGGGGTGGGCAGGGGGTGTGAGTGAGGCGGGAGGAAGAGGGGGCCCCTTTTTTTTCCCGGGGGGTTTTTTCCCCTTTTTTAAAAAAAATTTTTTTTTTTTTTTTATTTAGTTAAAAAAAAAAATTTTTTTTTTGTTTTAATTAATTTTTTTTTTGGGGGGCGTTACTTGCAGGGACGCAGCACGGGATGGGGACATCAGGGGAAAAAAATTTTTTCCCAGGGGTCTCCTCGTCAGTGCCACTTCCTGGATTAGATTCGGTAGGTTGGGGCCCCGGGGGGGAGAACCCTCGTTGGGCGAATGCGCAATTAAGGGAACGGGGGTCCATGAAATAGGCGACTTTGAGGCTAACAGGACGTCAAAACACACGGGGAACGGTGGGCAGATTAAACCGCGGGGGGCTGCCCCTTTCCTTCTTTTTTTCTTGGGGGTCTTTCTTGTGTGTGGTATTTTGTTTGCGGTTTTGGGCCTGGTTTTCTTCGGAGGGGGGGGAGGAGTTGAGGGCCGGGGCAGGGGTTTTTGGGGCCGAATCCCCTCGCTGCCGCCACTGTAACGATGATAATGAGCGTTTGAGTGCAGAAAAACGCTTCTGGCACTATGAGGAAATCTTGGGCGCGGCAAAGGTGAAAAGACTTCTTATTGTTTTTGGAAAAATTTGTAATGAATGGATGGTACAATGACGGAAGAGGGTTTAGTCCCGGGCAGCGTGCTGTAGGCTGTCTGTCGCGCTCTTGTTTTCTTGTTGCTTGAGATTGCGAAGTTCTGGCTTCGCCCGGGCCTTTTACTTATGGCCCCGGGCCGTGTCAGCTTTTTTTATGGCGTTCATTTGTTGGGTCCCGACACTCGGTGTTCCGTGGCGGTGGGCGCAGGCGACCCCCTTTTATACAGATTGAACTAGGAAACTACAGGGGGTTTCGATGTACTAGGAAGTATGGAGGAGAGGATGTGATCGTTTTAAACGGGAGGCGTCGCGAGGGGAAAGGCCTGGGGGATGTCGCTCCGTTTCAGTTAGCAAAGGTGTGGTATGTAGGGCTAGGTTATTGTATTAAATAATATATTATAAGTTAAAAAGTGTCATAGGTGCAATAGTAGGTGATGGAAAGGTGTCTGCTACAAGTGGCCCAAGGGAGTCCGTAGTATAAGGGGTTATACGAAAACACTCAAGATCCTTAGTGAGCATCTTGGGGGGGGATTCCGGGTGAGGGGGAAATAGGCCCTAGTGAAAAGGATTACACCGCACACACACACACACACAACAACACACACACACACACACATATGCACGCACGCACGGCGCGCACACGCACACGCACACGCACACACACACACACACACACACACACACACACACTAGCACTCACACTCACACTCTTACACACTCACTCACTTTCTACCCCCCCACAGACACTAGCACTCACTCATCACTCACCACCATCACTCCCCCCCCCCAAAACCCCAACACACGCACACAAACAGACTCAACACACTCTCTTACACTCACTCACTTTCTCTTTCTCTCTCTCTCTCTCACACACACCTCGAATATTAAGAGTTACTGGCGGACATTATTGTTGACCATCATGCTATATCGATATACAGTGTTTTAGTTGCTTCTTTTCCCGCCAGATGCTGCAACGAAGCATTGGTACTATTTCTCCAACTTTCATCGACTTACTTGACACGATAAGCACAAGACGCGTCTAGCACGAATTCGTGGTGATTCTGAAGTTGGGTTCTAAAAACGACTTAGAACGAGAAGAACTATAAAAATTCTCCTTATGAGAATTGAGAGAGAGAAAAAGCAACAGACGTTTTCTTGAGCTCGTATTAAAGAATGGCTAGAGAAACATTTAATTTTCCTTTTTTCTTTACTGACTCATACGCATTTAATTTCAGTTTTCTTTGGTTAAGAAGAAATATAACCAGATCTCCCCCTGCACGTGAGTCCACCATGCGCTCAGCCCGCCTGCGCCGGGAGAAGGCGTGCGCTTCCAGCCAGGTACTTGCTTCGTTTTTCCTTTCGTTTCGCATTTCTTGTGTTGCTTTTCTCTGTTTTGTTGTTTGGTTTATATTATTTTTGTGTTTTATTTTTATTTTATTTTATGTGGATTTACTGCTAGGTTGTTTTTTTTATGTTATTTTCGTTTCTTTCATTTTCCATTGTGTTATTTTTTCATTTATTTTTGTTTTCTCTCTCTCTTTCATTATATATATATATATATATATATATATATATATATACATATTTTTTTTTTCTTCAGTAGCATACGTTTGTGTTACTTTTCACCTTTCGCTTCTTATAGTCTTTTATTTTATTGTTATTAATTTTATTTATTTATTTATTTTTTGTCTAACGTTCTTTTTCTGTTACTTTACCCCCCCTTTCATTTCATATATTTTTTAAAAGGTTATTCCAAGAGAGGAGCCGATCACAAATAGGACGAAAAGAAAGTGTTAAGATTAACTGATAATTATTTCATTAAAAAACATTCGAATCCTGTGATGTCATTAGTCAAAAACTGTTCTCGCCATTAGTTTTGTTGTGAACAGATAATCTGAAATTTTCTGGTGAACAGCCAGTTTGAAAGTTCGTGATGGGAAGCTTAGCAGAAAGTTTGTGATGAACAAACCAAGTTAGATTTTTTTATGGACAATTTTGTGAGCTAACCAATGATTAAAATCTAATAAGAAATTTTGTGAGCAACTACTTTTGCGATGAAGCAAAAACCAGAAACGCGACAAACGGCAAATCAGTAAACTCTCGGATGAAGAGCCAATCAGAAATTTGTGGAATTACCAGTCATTGATATTTACCAGCCTCGTTAGTAATTTTGTGTCAAGTAGTAAGTTCC
>NW_023662487.1:2500-5000 GCF_015228065.2 Penaeus monodon | reverse complement strand
CGAGGGAATTAGGGCCCCAGCCGTGCCCAACCGTGAGCCGAAGTCTGGGAATCCAGTGAAGTGGCACTGACGTAGGAGCCCCATCCCTCCCGCTGACGGACCACCCCCCCGCGTGATGATCCCACCACCTCCTCGTGCTGACGATCCACCACTTCCCCCGCGTTGACGATTTTACGCAACCGTAATCAGCCCGCAACCAACTACTATTCCAAGGTTAGTAGAGTATTGTGTTAAGGCGCATATTTTTTTCAGTTAGGATATCTAGGTGTACTATTTTTCCTTGAATATTTCCATATTGTCCGTTTTAAATCCCGTACTTTACATATGCTTCAGTTTCCCCATTGAACAGAAAACGGCGCACCGCCTCTCTCGCACTCACTCACTCCTCGCCATTCACTACTCCTTTCAATTAGTGCATTCCATTTATTTTTTTCACTATCTCTTTCCTAACACTCCATAACTAATTTCTCTTAAAACATATTCTACAATCTTGACTGATGCCACTTTCACAGAAAACACAGGAAAACACGAACATGTACAAACAAACGCTTCCGTGTTATTCCCTTTCCCTGTTTCCCTCTCCCCCCGCTTTGTTGCCCCTTTCCCAAACCCACGCAGCAAACAAGTTCCTGGTAACTTATTACTTATATGCTCTCGATTGAACACTGTACTCACTTCATCACTTACTGACACTGAACATCAGACTTTCCACAAACACCGAGACTTGAATTTTCCGCTGTCTCAGAACAAACGCACAGAGACTTTGACGAAACTCCCCATATTTGACAATGATGGACTGGTCAGGGATATTTTTTACTCTTTTCATGGTAATCCTCTCAGGTGTCACATGATTTGTATCTTGCGTCTTTTCGCCGTTTCGACTTCCCTATTGTACAGGAAAACCTCCTCGTCTTTTAATTCGCCCGTTGCAGATTCTCACAGGACAAGATTGCCGTGCTTAGTGTGTTTGTATATGATCTCATTCCCCCCGGTAGAGCAAGATGTCTCTCGCTTTGTCTCCGTGGCAAGCAAGCAAGCAAGCAAGCCCGCTGCCAAGCCAGCCACGCCTTCGTCTCAGCCCGCGGCTCAGGTTGCCGTACTGTGCCCCGTTGTTTTTTCAAAGCCTGAGGACGTTTTCCCCCAGCACTCGCTCGCAAACACGAGGCCCGTGACGCCTCCATTTCTGTGGTTGTTCAAAGCCTGAGGGACGGTTTTCCCTCAGCGCTCGCTCGCAAACACAGGCTCGTGACGCCTCCCCTTTCTGTGGTTGTTTCAAAGCCTGAGGACGGTTTTCCCTCGGCACTCGCTCGCAAACACGAGGCCTGTGATGCCTCCACTCCAGTAGTTGTTTCGAAGCCTGAGGATAATATACCTCAGCACGCGCACGCACGCAACTGATGACGTTCCCCTACATTTTTGCATGTATCTGTGTGTCTAATCTAATAGTGTAGTCCTTGAGATATTTTTTTTTTCTTTTGACTCCCTTCGTGTACTGTATGGTGCCGATGGGCGTGCCATCTACAGGTTGGCACAGCATTGATGATTTCAGAGGGAGTATGAAACCTTGTGTTGGTCACCCTACCCGCGCCACGAGGCAATGGTCATTGTGGACCCCTGTTACCTAAACGTGCCACGGGAGTACCTGACTGCGGGGTCACGCCGCTCCCGGTAGCTGAGCTCGACCTTCCCACGCCTACCGTACCTCTGTTACACATGCTCTTGTGCCCGTCGACACCTGCAGCCCCGGTTGTTTTGCATACCATGTCGTTTGTTTTAGCTCCTGCCGAGATTGAGGATTGTATTTCTGCATTACGTTATTTTTTTCTAGTTTCTGCGATTACTGTTGATTCCTGACTATCCCACGAGACAATTAGACGACGTCAACATATCACGTAAATTGCAACAACGCTCATGGTCAGCGGTCCGTTCATCCTCCAGCGTTTTTGCCGACTTGACTCCCGCCTCATTAATTTACGCCCATATCATCATTTTCACTACTCATACACACCGTCTTCCCCTTGCTCTCGCCGACCTCGCTAAAACCCCCCTGTCAGCACTGGGACGCAGGGGGCCGTCAGCGCTTAGCCTTTTATATTCCCCCACATTGTCACTGGCTAAACCCGGCTATTATCTTTGTACATCTTTATTGTATTCCAACGTATATCTTTGTTACTGTTAGATTGTATTTCTACGCTGCTATATTTTATATTACTTATTCATGATTAGTTGTGCTTATTTGTCATTTTCTGTTTCGTGAGTCACATGAATGTTTACGATATTTATATGATATACTGTTTTATACATTGTATGTTATTGCTATTTCGTAGATTTATTAAGCTTTTTACATTGTGTACCTTCTTTATGTTACTATATGCACTTAATGTTATCCGTATGGATTGTTGTATTTCATGTGTACTGTTTACTTATTTTTTGAGAGTAGGATATTTATGCTTAGGTTGTAATGTTTAGCTAGATGCGCCTTTTCACTTTCTCTGACACC
>NW_023662485.1:2500-15000 GCF_015228065.2 Penaeus monodon | reverse complement strand
TCAACACTGTCACGACGGCAGTCTGAATTCGAGGGTTCGAGTCACCGACCGGCGCGTTGTTCCCTTGGGCAAGGAACTTCACCTCGACTGCCTACCTAGCCACTGGGTGGCCAAGCCAGCCCAAGTCAGTGCTGGTCCCAAGCCCGGATAAAATAGAGAGAATGATTACCTAAAAAGGTAACACCGGCACTCTCCGTGGAAAGGAACTGGGGACCCTACCACGTACTCACTCCAAGAGCATCACAACATGAAAACTACAATTAAGTATCATGCTGTGACCACGGCCGCTCAAACATGAGCCTATACCGTTGAAGAAGAGATATATATATATATATATAACATATACACACACACATACATCGGCCCCCACCTACTGCCTCGCCCCCTTCCCTCTGTCTCTGGATTTGTGTTCCGCTGATTTTAAGTATGGTGCTTCTTCGGTACAACAGAAAAACATTATATTCTCTTAAAAACAATTGTGGTTACCCAAACAGTGAAGTGATACACATATTAAAGAATTTAGACATTTTTCATGCCCGGGGCAGCAAAGGAGGCCGTCACACTCAACGGCGCATTCCCATACTCCGGGCTAGGAACAAGCAAAAGAAGGCCCAACCACCTAAACCCTACCGACATTTTGAAGTTCCCCGACTCTGGTACAGTTTCCCAAAGTTCCTCCTGTCTAATGTCACATCCCTCAACAGCAAAATAGACGAGCTGCACGCTATCATCACTTCTGAATCACCGGGAATTGTAGCCATCACAGAGGCGTGGCAAATCCAGGCTGATACCATTCATATACCTGGCTACAGCATCTTCCATCGCCTCCGCACAAACAAACGTGGAGGAGGGGTCATCCTGTTGTCCCAGAATGACCTCTCGCCCACCCCCTTGGACGTGGAAGTTCCGGTTGACCTGGAAGTGTTGTGGGTGCGGGTCAACCCTCCTCACCACCCTCGCCTCGCCGCGTCCCTCATCTGCTGTGTGATTTACCACCCCCCACGAGCCCCCACCAAACAACTGCTACTCAGCCACCTGACCCACACCACTGACCTTCTGCGCGTGCGATACCCGTCATGCAAGATGATAATATGTGGTGATTTTAATGAAATAGACACCTTCGACTTGCAAAATGAGCTCCATCTGTCACAAGTAGTAAACTTTCCCACTTATGAACACAGAACCCTGGATTTGATCCTTACTGATTTACATGACTGGTACCAGCCTCCTCTACCGTATTCTCCTGTCGGCCACAGCAGACACGTATCAGTGTTATGGCTGCCTTCGCCCACCGTCTCTCAGCCAAAGCAGACCAAGACCAGGAAATACAGGCCACTCACACAGTCCTCAATCATACAGTTTGGGCAGTGGATTACCCAACACCCGTGGACTGACGTTCTTACCGCTGTTGATGTGGAGGGCAAGTGGCACTACTATCTCTCGACCGTCACTATGGCTTTTCACCACTTCTTTCCGGGAAAGTCACTCAGTACACACCCATCGGACCTGCCTTGGATCACGGGCCACATCAAACGCCTCATTCAACAGAGAAATCACGCCTTCCACTCGCACAGCATCACCGCCTACAAATCACTCCACAACACAGTCATCAGGGAAATAAAAACAGCCAAGAAAACCTTCTACCACAACAAACTACAACACCTGCAGCCCAGCCAATGGTATGGAAAAGTCCGGGAGCTGTGCGGCCTTGCAAATCGGCCGTGCACGTTTCCATGCACCAGCAACCTTACCCCCAGTGAAGCAGCAGAGGCTCCCAATGATCATTTCGCCTCAATTTGTCAGCAGCTACCCACCCTGGACACCACCCGCCTCCCCGCCTATTTGCCGGCCCGCTCACTTGCTCCCACAGTCAGTCAGTCCCAGGTGCTTCAGAAGCTGGGAAGAATCCGCGTCAAGAGAGCCACCACTCCCCTTGACCTGCCAATGCGCCTCATCAAGGAGTTCGCAATGGAACTTGCCACTCCTCTTACTTCCATTATAAACGCCTCATTGCAACAGTCTAAGTGCCCATCACAATGGAAGACCGCATTTGTCACCGCCATCGGGAAAACCCCAAGCCCCGCCTCATTCGGCGAACTACGACCCATCGCCATTACTCCGTTGCCCAGCCTGCTGTGTGAAAGCTTTGTCGCCGACTGGGCTTACCAGGACCTCGCGCCCAGTGTTGACATTCGGCAGTTCGGCAACATGCGCTCCTCTTCCACCACACACTGCCTCGTCAGCTTCCTCGACTTCGTCCACTCCCACCTCGACAAGCGCAAATCCTCCGTCACCAGCATCTTCATAGACTTCAAGAAAGCTTTCGACCTGGTGGACCACACTACGGTCATCTCAAAAGCAGCAGCTTCCACGGGCATCAGGGAGTGCCTCATCCCCTGGCTGGCAGACTTTCTCTCCAACAGGCAACAGGCCGTGCGCGTGCAGGGTCAAGTCTCCAGCCTTCTGCCACTCACGTGCGGAGTCCCCAGGGGACTAGAATGGGCCCCCTATGCTTCCTAGTCATGATTAACGATGCTCTCCTCGATACCGAGCATCGTTGGAAATACGTGGATGACTCGACCATCGCCGCCGCCATTGATAATTCCTGCCCTGACCACTCCGCCATCCAGCACACCCTCGACAACCTCCTCTCCTGGACCACCGCAAATCACGTCACCATCAATCGCCAGAAGTCAGTTGTGATGCAGTTCGACTTCTCCACCAACCCCGCCCCCTCGCCCATCCTCACGCTGGACAACCATCCGCTCGACATAGTCCGTTCCACCAAGCTGCTCGGCGTCACCATCGACGATAAGCTCTCCTGGACGCAGCACGTCAGAGACATCGTGAGGTCTGCCTCGTACAGGCTTCACATGCTGCGTCGCCTCAAGTCCCTTGGCGTTCCACTCCCGGAGCTTCAGAATATCTACAGGCTATTCAGTTCACTCTTCACGCTGTTGCAGCCCTTGTCGGTGTACTGCTGAGTTTCCATCTTCACAGATGCAAGATTGCTCTGTAGCACGTCAACAAGTCGACAGAACTGTTCCTCTGCCTTCCTTGCCTGCACCTCAACGAGATGGTGTGCCTGCTCGTGTGCCCTCTGTGCCTGCTCTTCTGCCCTTTGTGCCAGTTCCTCCCTCATACCGGCCAGCATGGCAGTGATCAGGTCCATCTGGCTCGGCTTCACCTCACTCGTGCCTGCCTCAGTCATAGCCTCCTCTCCCTCATGGCTGCCGCCACCTTTGGACGACATGATAAATCGGCGCTCTCACTGATCAAATATCACAAATCCCACTCCTGACACCATTTGTTATGCCGACCGCCTCGTCTCTCTGCCACCAACACAAGGCAGGCTAGGCAGACGGTGTGCTATCCACAGGGTCGTGAACGCTGAACAGCTCTAAGAGGCACCGAGCACCACAGCGTCCCAGAACACCACGAGAGGAAACGCCAAGTGGCGAGGCAGGGCACGAAATAAACACAGAATGACAGTCTTTCCTTTATTTACACAAGTTATTTACCCGTACACTTTTCTATAGGCACAATACAGGGGGAAACCAGCATGTCACACTGCACGATACAGCTTATAACAGGGCAACACAAAGTTTATCAAGTCACAAGGGTACACATGAAGTCTTCACAGGAGCAGCACCCAACTGCGTCTCCCTCTTGGCTTGTTTCTCCGCTCCTCTGCTCACAGCCAGTTGCGTCATGTTTGCCCAGGTCCCTTCATGTTAATACATGCCCAGGTCATCCTTTTCATGTTAACACATGTTTCGCACAGAGACAAAGACCCACTGGCATAGCAATATATATATATATATATATATATATATATATATATATATATATATATATATATATATATATATATATATATATATGTATATATATATATACATATACATATTATGAAAGTATATTATGTCTATATACTGTGATTATTGAAGTTATAATATATTGTTATCGTATCAGCTGCTGTGTTTGACACCAACCTTTTATTTCTCTATGTGTGGATATTAGAGTAATCTTATACCTATTACATAATATGGTGGCAGCGCAAGATAAGAACCTCACGTTTTTTTTCTCGCAATAATTGGTACAATAACATACCACCATCGTGAATATTTTTCAGTGTCTTTCACAGCAACAGCGCATCAAGTTGGAAAAAGGTCCAAGACTTCGGTTATGAAGGTTAGTACCGGCTAAGGTCGATATCCCTCGTGTCATTTTCTTAATCTTAATTGTTTTTCCCACCCTCGTGTTGTGCCTTGTGTTACCCACTTTTTTTTTCGTGACCAAATCTCTTTCTCGCGCCTATTCATGAGTGAATTACGAAGTGGTAAAATATTCAGGAATCTCAGAGAAACTAGCGAAATTTTCTTCGGGTTGGCTAATTTAACTTCGCATTCTCCCTCCCGACCCATTTCATGATCATCTCTGACTTCCCCCACTAACCCCTCAACTGCTAATTCCACCATTGACCCCCCCCTCTGACCTGACCCCTTCCCACCCACCCTTCTCAAACATGACGTTTCAACCCCATCACACATTCAATATCGTGCAGAAATTTAATGGCTCGTCCATTCTGGTTGAAGATTTTTTGGAAAATGTTGAATCTATGATTATTCAAGGTGGAATGTGTAGAGATGACCCTTCTTTCGGCAATAAATGCGTAAACGCGGCTGAAACACATTTAGAGCTGACCTCAGCGAAAGTACGAAACGCGATTAACGCCTTCAAGACACTGCCATCCGATCTGCGCAGTTGGAGTTATTTCAAAGATATTTTAAGATATTTGTTCAAATCCTTAGATGTAAGTCAACATATTCAGTTCGCGAGACTTATTCATTTAAAGCCTGCTTCTTTGTCCGAAGAAGACATTCGATATTTTATCAATCAGCTTCGAGTTCAAGTTTCAAAATTTGCTAAGAGTATCCCCCAATACCATGACTCCCACATCAAATCCTTGTTCAACGAACATCATGTCTCCTCCATGACGTATATGGTGAAATCTATCCTAGTTGCTTCGTTACCTACTTCTGTACAAGAGCAAGTTTGGGAACCTTGTGAGGATACCGATTTACTTAAGTTACCAAATCAATTTGAGAGAAGGCTCCCACTGTATCAGTCAATGCAGGCATCCTCACTACTAAGGCAAACACGACCACACAAGACAACACACCCTTGCATACCACAAACAAAAACAAACAACCAAACGACAAACCACAACGCAACCCTAACCCGCGGTTCCACAACAATGACACAAGACCACAACAGTCCAAACACAACTCCCCTCACAAATATAATACGGGACATAAGACTCATTTTCCCCTGTCATTTAACTCACCTCATGTTCCCAGACGTAAAATACCTTGTGTCACGAACTGGGCACCGGTAAGGGATCAGTGTTTCAACTGTTGTGCAAAAGGTCACGGTGTTATTCGACTCTGTACTGTCCTTATCATGGCACGCGTTCACCTCCATGGGCTCACTGCTCGGCATTCCCAGACCAGGTGAGTCAATGGTACAGATTGCTCCAGCAACGCCAAGCAAACCGCCATTTTTTAGGGAAAAGCCAAAAACACCCAGACACGGCAACACTACAAACACAATACCGGTAACACATCACATTGTCTCAACTAGTTGCATCCCTAATGATATCACTCAGCCGCCATTGCTTCCATCTATATTAGATGGCAAACCTGCATATTTCTTCTTAGACACGGGATCTTCTTGTTCTGTGGTCTCGTTGGATACTTTGCGGAATTTCGAATTATCATTAGATTTGCAACCGAGTCAAACCACCATTTGCGGGATAACAGGAGATAAGGTATCAGCTTTAGGAAACAAAGTCCTTAACATTTCTCTTGGTAGTGAAATTTTTGCTCACAAATTTGTCGTAGTAGAATCTAATTATACCCCGGGACACCTCTTGTTGGGTCATGATTTCTTATACCGTACAGGAATTTCCCTCCACCCTCGGAGTAATAGCATTACTTTTGATTGTTAGAATTACCTGTTAAGGACTCCCTCTTGCCTATGGACGCATACCGACCCCTTCACACCCGCAATGACAATCTTATGAAGTCACACATGACCATAGTCACCCTTTCTCTGCACCTCACTCTCCTTCCTCTCCTCCCCACTACCCCCCTCCCCCTCCCACCCGCCTTCGCTTCATCTCTCCTCTCGCTGCGCGCTCCTCCTCCCCGGTTCTGATACCGACACCCACATCACGCAAACCTTCGCGCGCAAAACACGTTGACGACTTTGCGAAATCCTGGACCGCTAATGATAATGCTCCTAAGTTTATTGCTAGTGCTACCACTACTATTCCGGCATTTCATGATCTACTGATAGACGTTTCTTGTCCTTCGGCAACGTAATGATAATCTGTACGGCCCCTTAATTCAAGCCTTAGAAAGGAATGAAAGACCTCACCCTAGCAGACATGTTCGAGTAAGTCACCTGTACCTCGATGCTAACGGTATACTATGCTACAAGTCTCGACATAGGACAAGAAAGCTCAAGGCATCTCGTAAACTTGTAGTTATTCCTGAATCTCTTGTAGGTCGAATCCTTCCTCTTTTCCATGAATCGAAAGAAGCTGCACACTGTGGTAAGTATAAGGCAATTCACTTAGCCCAGCAACGCTTCTTTTTCCCACACCTCATTAGCAAAGTTGCTAAGCATGTTCAGTCTTGTAAGCAATGCCCATATTACAAAGGAAATACCAATGACCCAGCCCCTGCATTGAAATATGACATTCCAGACTTTCCTTTCCAGAAGGTCTCTTGCGACACATTGTCAGGTTTTCTACCTTCTCGCAATGGAAATCGTTATATTTTAGTCTTCATTGATAACTTCACTCGTTTTTGTGAACTAGTCCCCGTGGCCAACAAATCAGCAAATGTTGTTGCACATGCTTTCCACGACTTCTGTCATAGATATTCAGCCCCCATGTATTTTTCAACTGATAACGGGACTGAATTTCATAACAAGGTCATGGATAAGTTATGTGATATCATGAATGTAACTCGTGTTAACATTCTCCCTTACCGCCCACAAAGTAATGGTATTACAGAAAGGCTCAACTCCTCCATCCTCTCATTAATGAGATCGCTTGTTGATGCGACATCGGACATATGGGATGAATCACTATTGACAATCCAGTCTTGTATTAATAGTACATTCCATTCTTCCTTAGAGATACCCCACATTTTCTTTTATATGGAATGGATAAAAGACTACCATATGACCTCTTTGATGAAAATCAAGTTCCTTCATATAATGATAATTATGCTGAATATCTTTTAAATAGAAACAAGTCAATCTTTCAGATCACAAAGAAGCATTTGACTAATTCCAAAGATAAAATACTGTTATTTCAACACAAAGTTGCCCGGCACAAGGACATTGAAGTTGGAGCACTAGTATTTAGAAAAGTCAACCAGCAACTCAATTTTAAGTCAAAGCTTGCTCTTAGATTTGAAGGTCCATTTAGAATAATTAATGTAAAGGAACAACAAGGCCTACATTAAATGCATACAGTCAGGTGAACAATCTTGGTCTCATTTCGACGTCCTAAAGCTTGCTCACAAGTACTATTCTCCCCCGGCCGACGAACACTAATTGATTTTTATCTTCCAGATCTTACTACTCTTGGGCTTATCATTCTTCACCGCCATGCCCTACCCCCTAGGCTTCGCGCAGTACCAGGAGCCTTTGTGAGGACCTTGGGCTAGTCTTACTAATACTCAATAACCAACTCGTTGATTTCAGCAACAGCAGGCGAAGTGCTTCCTAGTCTCATTACTCTACTCTAAAATCTTACCTCACAATTTCAGGTCTCTCTGTAACTTATTCCACTCTCCTGAAACTACCTTCAAGGATTATTTCATTCACCCATTCCCATACAAAACACAAATAACACCTTCTCACTTTAAAAACACAAACATCCACTCATCCTAAAATCCCTTCATGGCAGGCATTCTTTCCACCAGCAGATTTTTAGATAAACTGCAAAGACCACTCCTCGCACATTTGTTTGCACTTCATCGCCTCGGCACTTGACACAAATATGTATCTTGCTCCAGGGCGTCATTACAAACCATAACATTATAGGTCAGTGCACATTCTCTGAAATCGTGTTCGGTTAGGCGTTTCTTCTCTCATTTTCCGACATTACCTTATCTACTTCAGGTCTAACTACATTGTGTCTACTATGTTGTTCTACTACTCTCACTGACTCCTTTCATTATTGCCACCCATACATCAAGACAATGAACACTTCTTCATTAACACACCAACATTCATATCCAAAAATTTGGCCGATTTTTCCCACCGCAACTTGTAAGGAAAGCCCCTCCCCCCACATTTTTTTTCTGTTACTTCAACAATTCCCTCTTACATTTAGCAGATTAAGGTCACTTGTACTTCAGGATTAATTAACGATCAGGTGCCTCGTGTATTTAGATGAAATTTAATTTGCTCACCCTCCTTCTGAACACAAGAATAAATTGCATCAGGTTTTCAATAGGCTATCAACTACAGGATTAACTATTCAACCTAGCAAAGGTCAGTTCTTCCAAATCTAAGTTAGAATCTTAGGCCATACCTTATCATACTAAGGTATGGCACCTATGATTCAAAAGTTAAAGCCATTGCCGACTTTCCAACACCTAAGAACCAGAAAGAATTGAAATCATTCAGGCCTTTCAGGTTTTGGAACAGGCCGTTCATTCAAGGCTAGGGTCCATCGCGGCAACGCTTAATCATCTCCTAAGAGGATTCTATTTGGCAGTGGACGGATGAGGAAAAAGCCGCATTTACAACTCTGAGTCGCGATTTAATTAAGGCTCACCTTAGCAGTACTCCACCAGAAACATGGCCATTCGGAAAAAACGCAGCCCATGCTTTTGCAAGTCGCGCCCTAATTCAGCGGAGAACGCTATCATACGACGGATCGTGAAATACTAAGACACATGGGCCCTCCTTCACTTTCGAGAGTAATCTTGGGATATCAGATAGAAGTGCACTCTAGATCATTCCCACCTCACGTCCATATTTTAAAGGTAGGGACCCTCATTGGACGACGCGCCCGCGCAATTGAGTTTAGCAGAGTTTGATGTTCACCATTGTTTATTTACCCGGGAAGCAAAACGTCGTGCCGACGCGCTATCACGCGCTCCCCTCTCTGATGCTCCAACCTCTTGAAATCTAGCTCCTCGCCCACCTTTGCTCCCGCAAGGTGAAATTCTTGACATTGTACGATCTGCCGTAAATCCTGCCGCGTCTACCGTGAGGATCCTTCGGAGGACGAGAGTCCGGCCTGCCATGTTAACGGTCGCCGTTCCGACCCCATCATTTCTGTTACTCCACGGTCTTGGCTGCTCCAGCAGTACCTCCATTGGACCCCCCCACGGAGGACGAGATCCGGCGAGGGCGCAACGTAATGATAATCTGGACGGCCCCTATAATTCAAGCCTTAGAAAGGAATGAAAGACCTCCCCCTAGTAGAATGTTAGAGTAAGTCAACTGTACCTCGATGATAACGGTCTACTTTGCTACAAGTCTCGATATAGGACAGAAGCTCAAGGCATCTCGTAAATTGTAGTTATCCTGAATCCTCTTGAAAGTTCGAATCCTTCCTCTTTTCCATGAATCGAAAGAAGCTGCACACGGTGGTAAGTATAAGGCAATTCACTTAGCACAGCATGCTTCTTTTTCCCACATCCTCTTTAACAAAGTTGCCAAGATGTTCAGTCTTGTAAGCAATGCCCATATTACAAGGAATACCAAGACCCAGCCCCTGCATTGAAATATACATTACAGACTTTCCTTTCCGAAGTCTCTTGAGAAACATTGCAGGTTTTCTACCGTCTCGCAATGGAAATCGTTATATTTTAGTGTACATTGATAAATTCACGGTTTTTTTGTGTACTAGTCCCCCCCCCCCCCCCCTCCGTGCCCAATAAATCAGCAACGTTGTGCACATGCTTTCACGACTTCTGTCATAGATATTCAGCACCATGTATTTATCAACTGATACGGACTGAATTTCATAACAAGGAAAGTTATGTGATATTCATGAATGTAAGCCGTGTTAACATCTCTTACCGCCCACAAAGTAATGGTTATTACAGAAAAGCTCACTCTCCCCTCCTCTCATTAATGAGATCGCTTGTTGATGCGACATCGAACATATGGGATAAATCACTATTGAAATCCGTCTTGTATTAATAGTACATTCCATTCTTCCTTAGGTGATACCCCCACATTATGAATGGATAAGGACTACCTATGACCTCTTTGATGAAAATCAAGTTCCTTCATATGATGATAATTATGCTGAATATCTTTTAAATGAAACAAGTCAATCTTCAGATCACAAAAGAAGCATGTGCCTATTACAGAGATACAAATACTGTCATTTCAACCAAATTGCCCGCCACAAGGGCATTGAATGTGAGCACTAGTATTAGAAAAGTCAACCAGCAAATCAATATTAAGTTCAATAGCTTGCTCCTAGATTTAAAAGGTCCATTAGAGAATTAATGTAAAGAACAACAAGCCTACATTAAAGCATACAGTCAGGTGAACAATTGGTCTCATTCGACGTCCTAAAGCTTGCTCACAAGTACTATCTCCCCCGGCCGATGAACACTAATTGGATTTTTATCTTCCAGATCTTAACTTACTCTTGGCTTATTATTCTTCATTTTGTCGTCTCCGACCGCCATGCCCTACCCCCCTAGGCTTCGAAGCAGTAACCAGGAGCCTTTCGTTGAGGACCTTGGGCTAATCTTACAAGTGACAATTAATAAGATTAAAATAATATGAACTCAATAACCAACTAGTGATTTCAGCAACAGCAGGCCGAAGTAGCTTCCTAGTCTCATTACTCCCCATGACTTACGCCTCTGTTCTCCACAATATCTCCTCTGCTAATGTTCAGCCTCTTTCCTCTAAAGGACGAATTCAGTTTACTCTACTCTAAAGTCGTACTCGCAATTTCAGGTCTCTCTGTACTTATCCACTCTCCCGAAACTACCTCAAGGCTTATGTTCAGTCACTATTCCCTAACAAAACAAATAACACCTCACTTTAAACACACAACCTCAATCATTCCTAAAATCCCTTCTACGGCCATGAATATTTTCTTCCCACCAGCAGATTCTTAGTGACTGTGAAAGACCACTCCTTGCACATTTGTTTGCCTTCATTCGCCTCTGGCACTGACACGAATATGCCCTCTGCCTCCAGGGCGGCTCATTACAAACCCATAACATTATAGCATCAGTCACATGCTCTGAAATTCGCGATTCGGTTAGGCCGTTTTTCTCTTCATTTACCGACTCTACCTGATTATTTTTACTTCAAGGCTATTACAACTACAGTTATGTGTAAAAAGCATAACCCTGAGTTGTTCTACAAGGTATTTGTTCTTCCAGCCTCATGTGAAACTGAATTTCCTTAGCCTTATTATTCCAGCCACCCATTACATACACAAGGAATATTGCAATAAAATTACTCCTACTAGCAACCCAGTCGGTTGCATTCCACCCTATAAACATTTTCTCTTCCTCAGTATATCTCTCAAACAGATGCCTGCTTTGCAACAGTTTGAATTGGGCCCGTCCACGCATATACATTTATCCGTAATACGTACCGGCGCCGGAATGTGTATTTGCCTAATAACCCTTGGAGCGTGCTATGCATCACCTACAGGCGAGTTTCAAGGAAAAACAAGCAAGTAACACCTACCCATTATTCTGGTGCATATACCAGTAACCCTCCTGTCATGTAATATTATCAGAAAAAAAAATCAAAACCAAAAAAAAAAACAAACATACTACAATTATATATATATATATATATATATATATAGATATATATATATATATATATATATATATATATATATATAATAAACAAATAAAAACATTGATACAATATTCATATATATCACATTTTCATTTCATATCTCGAACTGTGCTCCACCCTACGTCCCCAATACCCTCTAAAGCATGTAAGACACCAGATACTGTACTTTTTTCAAGCTCCGATATTGACGGGAGCAGAAGGGCACACCTCCCAGGTTGTGTTAGACCTGTTAACTTCCGGAGTTGATCTCGAGGCCTGCCCATGTGCAGAAGCCGGTAGTACTGTGCAAAATCAAGACACTGTCAGATGTTGCTGCTCTTCGTATATCACTCTATTGAGTTCCCCTGATCAGGAACCCTTACCCGTCAGTTAAGAATATAGCTCCTCTACCAAATTCGGAGGACGATTTTGAGGTAGAATGGGAGAGCGATATGAAAGTATATGTTTTTTTTTTTTTTTTTTTTTTTTTTTTTTTTTTTTTTTTTTAAAAAATTTTTTTTAAATTTTTTTTTTTCTTTTTTTTTTTTTTTTTTTTTTTTTTTTTTTTTTTTTTTTTTTTTTTTTTTTTTTTTTTTTTTTTTTTTTTTTTTTTTTTTTTTTCTGGAGTTTAC
>NW_023662484.1:0-16102 GCF_015228065.2 Penaeus monodon | reverse complement strand
ACATTTCTCACAGTGCATCTGTGGTCGTATCTGCAATTTTCTAAAGCCATATGATAGAGGTCAGCCGTTTTCCTTTTCTAACAGCCATGCACTGAAGTATACTATTCTTCCATCAGCTTGCAGATGCAGCTGGTAATAGAAATTGGTCTGAATTTCCTGCTGTGAAGCATCCTTGCCAGGTTTAGGACAGGAATGATTATAGCCTCTTCCAGTGGATGGCACTGTGCCCTCCCTATAGATCCTATTGAATAGGTCCAACAGGATTACTTCTCGGACTCTCCAGTAAAGGCAGTCCTTATGGCAGATCTGCAGAGCAGAACTCCATCTCCTTGCGCAAAAATGGAAAGTTGCATGGAAGTTCTGCTGCAGTCCTACGAAGAACAACACTGGATTGTCGTTAGCTGTTCAGCCCGAAGCAGTAGGGAGAACCCGGACAGGTAAGATGCTCCAGAGGAATCTCTGCCATGGATTTAGCTAGCTCATAGGCAACTCTCTTTTTTGTCTAGAGGATTAATCACTATCTTCAAAGCAGGTGGTGACAAAGCGATATTATGCACTCTTGTCCATACAATGCTAAGGGGGTTCCCAAGGTATTCTCAAGGAGACATACTGTTCCACAACGAATCAGTTAGCTCCTTTAGCACTTGCTGCACTTGGCTCGGTTCTTCTTGTACTGGATCAAAGTTACATCGCTGGCCGTGTTTCAACTGTCCTTAATGCATCTTTCCATTGGCGGGGGTCACTCTCCAGAAGTGAATCAGGTGAACCAATTGACAGGTCTATATTGGAGAATGTCCAGTTTGACTTTGGAAATGTTGGGAGTGTCACTGTTCAGTTAAAACTGCATCTACTCTTAAAAACAAGGACTCCAAGGCCCTTCCTCAAGGGTTGCACAAAATGTCTCCCCAGAGGTGATGTCGACCATTGAAATCTCCCAAGAGGAGAAATGGATGTGGTAACTGCCCAAGTACATCTTCCAAATCATCTATGTTGAGATTATGTGGAGGAAGGTAGATGGATGCAACAGTGTAAGGTCGTGTCAAGCCTATTCTCACAATCTTCACCTGTAGTGTTGTCTGCAGGTGGATGGACTGGAAGGGAATATCCTGACGTACCATTACTGCTACTCACCACAGGTCCATTATCAAAGGTCCCATAATGGGCTTGAATTTGGAATCCTCTCAGGAAATCGGATGATTTTCCTGGTCATAAGCTCTTGTAGGCATACACAAAACTGGGTTAACATGAAGTTATTTCATGTTCTTCATATAACCTCTTCATAAGGTGTTTAGTAGCACCTGTGGTCAAGGTTTGCCCACAGCTTTAGGCTGTCCCTTTCCAGAATCCTGGGAGAACTTTTGAGGGGTTGTGGAATTAGTTTCCACAGACTTCAATTGGACAGGCTCAGGATTTCTTTGCCTGGCAAAGGCCGGACCTGAGCTTTGCTTCAGGGGCATTCTGCCTAGCAGCGAGGCCCCTGGGATCGTGGCAGCTGGAGCTGTCACTTTTGAGGCCTCGGAGCCTGACTGATGGCTCCAAAGACCTTAATTTGGGAGGAGAGTCTCCTCAACAGACCTCTCACTCCTACTCTGTTCTGTGGAACAACTCACAGAGGTAATTTGGCCAATTGAGGACTGATGTTTAAGGTAGTGGCAGAGTGTGTGTGAAGAAGACTGAGGGCAAGGGATGCGGGAAGGAGAATGGGCTAGAACCAAGCAAGGAATTACCTGCTGTGTAAATAGCACACGGGCATGTGCTTTGCTCTGGAAACTAACTTACTCCTTGATCTTATTACCAATACTCCTTTCAAAATAGTATTTGACATTGCTTTGAAGAAGCTCTGAGCTTCTTGGCAGTGGTAACAGCATATTGGCCTGGACAGTTGTCATCTCCTTGACGACCTGTTGTACCACACTCTACACATACTCTAGGTTTTTATTTTCCTTTAAAACGGCAAGAGTTGGTTCCATGCCCATGCCCCGGCAGGGGAAGCACCGAATGGGTGGGCACATATGGCTTACTTGAAGTGATACCATGCCAATTTACTGATCTGAAAGAACTAACATAAAAAGTTAGGAGGAGAGCTGGTGTCGACTGTTCCAAACCTTAACTTTTTTCTTAAAATTTTACTGCCACTACATTCAAATTCTCTAAATTTCCCCTAACAGTTTCTCCCCAGAATACCTTATTCATGCTTTGGAAAGACAATTTCCCCCCACTGATTGAGTGTTTTGAGAACATGAACTTGAGCCCAGGAAAGTCGATATCACACACAGGGGTCCCTGTCTGGTGTGGAAAAACCCGCGATCGGATACCCTCTGCTGGGGGTGATGCGGGATCACGTTGAATACCCCAACTATTTCGATATACTTCAAAAAAAATTAATCATGATTTTACCCATCAATGGTCTTCACTATAGGTCTTTATAGAGATCTTTAAAATTTTCCCGATAAGATTTCCTTAATGGATTTAGGGGGACTTTTTCCTTTTACCCTTTTTGGAAACCAGGAACTATTCCCTTCCCATTCTTGCCCTTGGGAAGCTGGAAAGGTTCTAGAGTGACAACATGGACGTTCCAGAAGGAATGGGCCAGGGGATTGCGTAGGCGTCAGGGAGAGAGCTAGATCTTTAAGTTTGTAGTACTCATACAAATTAGAATTCTTCATATCCTCACCCCCCCCCCACCCCCATGGACTCCAACAAGGGGAAGCTATAGTTGGCTCAAAATTCCCACAGCCATAGGGTAGTGAGGAAATATACGCAGCCACTATACAGTACTGATGGCAGTCACAGGACCTATGCGCTACGAGAACAGTGCTGCTGACCTAGTCAATTTGACCAGTCGGCCTGATCAAGCCCCCTGTCTAATCAGAATAAAGGACCAAAGAGATGTGGCCGCTGCAGGGCGCAGAGTGCAGCATCGCTCAACCTCCGGGGCCCTCTGTCTCCTAGTAATACGGGACGCCACAGGGGAGTTCCCCCTGCCAACCCCCTAACGGAAGACGCCTTGCCCCGGTGGGGGCTTGAGGTCCAATGATCTGGTGAGCCGGACCAGAGGGCTACCCATACTGGGGGGGTCCCAGTGAGGGGTGGGGACAAAAAGGCTTCCCGGTGCACCAGGCCTATGAGAGGGATGGTGCACCCCCCCGGTTTACTCCATCTTGGACCAGGGAGAACTCTCCCACGTGTGTTGGCCGTGCGTGGCATCCCGTATTTCCAGGAGACAAGGAGTCCTGGAGGTTGAGCGATGCGCACACTGCGCCTGCAGCTAGCAACACACCTCTTTGGTCTTATTCTGGTTAGACGGTGGCTTGATCAAGGCCCGGTCAAGTCAATCGGCTGGTCAAATATGCTAGGGTCAAGCAGACATTTTTCAGTCGGTTTGCGCATAGGTCCCGCGACTGCCCTCAGTACTGTATAGTGGCTGCGGTATATTTCCTGATTACCCCTGTGGCTGTTGGGAAAATTTTTAAACCCCCAAATATAGCTTCCCCTCGTTGGACTCCATGGTGGGTGGGGGTGAGGGAAAGAACAATTCCAATTTATGAGTACTACAAATTTACAAAGGGTTTAGCTCTCTCCCTGACGACCTGCGAATCCCTGGGCCATTTTTCCCCCTGGAACACCACATGTCATTTTTGGGAAACCCTTTTCCAGCTTCCAAAGGGCAGAAGGGAATCATAATGGTTCCTGGCTCCTAAACCAGGTAAGAAGGGAAAGTCCTCCTCAATCCATTAAGGAAATCTTATCTGGTAAATAGAAAGCATTTCATATAGTAAGTACCTGGTAGTGGAAGCCACTGATGGGTATCAATCATGGATCAGACGAGAGTGACGTCTGCGTGAATATGCGCATTCCGGGGCTCAAGTTTCATGTTTCCTCACAAAACTCTCAATCAGTGTAAGGGGATTTTTTTTTCCCGAGACCTGATGAGGTATTCTGGGGAGAAACGTTAGAAAAATTAGAGAATTTGAATGTAGGGGCCCAGTAAAACGTTTTAAGAAGAAAGTTGATGGTTTGGAACAGTCTACACCAAACTCTTCTTTAACTTTTAACACGTTAGTCCTTCCAGAATCGGTTAAGTTAGCATGGTACCACCTCAAGGTAAAGCCATATGTGCCCAACCCTATGCGGTGCTTCCACTGCCAGGGTTTGGGCAGGAGCCAACTCTTGCCCTTTAAAGGGAAATGGGAACCAAGATATGTGTAAAGTGTGTACAACAGGTCATCAAAGGAAGATGACAACTGTCCAGGGCCAATATGCTGATATCACTGCAAAGAAGCTCATGAAGCTTCTTCAAAGCAATGTGAAAAGGTACAAATTTGAAAAGGAATTTTGGTAATAAGGAGCAAGGAGAAGTTTCCAGAGGCAAAGCAACGTGGGGCCCCCGTGCTATTTGCACAGCCAGGTAAGTCCTTTGCTTCGGTCTTTGTCCATCCTCCTTCCCACAACCCTTGCCCTCCAATGCTTCATACAACACACACTCTGCCACTTCCTTTAACCCTCAGTCCCAAATTGGTGACACTGCCCCTTTGGGGAGTGTTCCACCAGAAACGGAAGTAGGAGTGAGGAGTCTATTGAGGAGACTCCTCCTCCCCAAAATAAGGTCTTGAAGCCATCATTTAAGGCTCCAGAGGCCTCAACGGTGACAGCTCCAGCGCTATTATACATATATATAAACAAATATATATGATTATAATGTATATGTGCATATAGTGTATATATGTATGTGTGTATATGTATAAGTATGTAATATGTATATGCAATTTTACATGAATGTATGTATGTATGTATGTATGTATGTATGTATGTATGTATGTATGTATGTATATGATATATGTATATGTATGTGTGTGATATATATATATATATATATATATATATATATATATATATATATATATTTATATATTATATATATGCCCAACAAGTATATTGGCAGGGAAATATACTAGAGAAATTGCGAAAAAAAACAATTTAAAATTAACAATAAATTACGAAAAGGGGACCACAATTTGCTGTCAAATGGTTTTCGGTTTGCTTACTTGTTTGTTGGATTTCATGGCAATCTGCAGTGGCATTTTGCCATGATAACTGCGAGTACAATTATATTTCACAAGAAATGTATAAAGTAGCGTCATTGCCCCGACCCATTTCGTTTACGTATGGGAACCCTTGTGTCGTTTGTGAGAAGGGGGGGGGGTGGGAAGGAGCGATAGATGGTGTGTGAGTGTAGCGTGTTTTGTGTGGGTTACGTGTTTGGTGCGAAAATTAAAGGTTGATAAGCGTGAAATACCGCCGAGGAGAGGGTGTGCGTATCGCAAAGTGGCAGTATAATCATCAAGGGCAACCAAGAAACTGGGCATGGACAGTGCAGCCATATCAGTATATTGCTATACTTTCTCCTTTTTCCTTTTACATCTTAGGTGCGAGGGAAATGGCGACCAAATGATAAAACATTTATTAAAATACTAAAATGATAAAACAAACGTAAAACTATAAACACAATAGAAGTAATAAAACCAGACAAAGCAATAAAACAAGTAAAAGTAATAAAACAATAAAACAAGTAAAACACTGAAATAATAAATAATAAATAAGGCACCGAATCACGTTGTCACTCCGAATAAATATCTCACAAATATCTCTCAACTTCCTACATTAAAACTTTCTCCACGACCACTTATCTCTAGGGAAGGCTCGTTCCGGGGTCCTTGGCAGCTCAAACAGGACAAGGACAATTCTCGAATCCCCCTCTTGCTGCTTTTACCTCCCGACGTGGTTCTTACGCGGGAGGAACCGGGCAGTGTGGATTCTTTCTTAGAATTTTAAATAATTAAAAACTACGTTAAAATAATGTCTAAAATATAAAATCATAATATTCATATAATAAAGTACTAAAAAGTTAATGACGTAAAATAGAATAAAATAATGAACTTGTTAAAAGAACCATCGGGAAAATGAATAAAATCCAATAAAACTCGATAAAAGAAAAGTAAAAATAAATTATTAAAGCTTTGAATTAAATTGAATAAAATAGTGGAGACTTAAAATATATAACTTAATATAATAAATACTTAAAATACAAGAATAAAAAGGATTCGACCCAATCACATTGTTATTGTTTAGGAGTGACGACTGGTACCGAAATACAAATGCATATATTTATTTAAGAGAAAGATACAAATATATAAAACGGTAGCCGTTTGTGCGGGTATTCTCCTCACTTGCGGGATAAGTGGCTTGTCCTGGGCTTCGGCGAAGTTGCCAGCGACCGAAGTCCAGGTCCTGCATCTTGTCCAGAGATGCAAGGGAACTCTTTGTAATGAAATAGTCCCCCTCATAGTTTCTCACGCGTGGGGAGGGCAAAACTTCGGGGGACAGACTACAACGAATGTAGAAAAACGAATGTAGGAAAACGAATGACAAGCATAACACTGTAAGCAGTGGGATGATATGGTTTTGAGCAAAGAAAAGGGAAAATTCGGTGTTTTGAGTCTTCTGAAAGTGGAATGTCCAGTGTTTCCTGTGTTCTGGAAGTGAATGTCAGTATTTCCAATATTCCAAAAGTGGAATGTCAGTGTTTCCAGTGTTCTGAAAGTGGAATGTCAATGTTTCCTGGGTTCTGGAAGAAAGAATGTCGGGTGTTTTCAGTGCTCTGAAAGCAGATGTAAGGTTCCAGCCCTACGGCACGCTGCCAACCACCCCGTTTAGTAGGTCGGGAACCGTGTGTGTTGTGTATGGGGGTGTGATGTGTATGAAAGAAGGGTGGAAGGAAAGTACAGGATGTATGTGCTGAATGTTGGATGTGTAAGTGTGTAAATGTGAAAAGGGAGATAGCGTAGGCTGAGCGTCTGCGTGACTTGTTTGGAAAAAAACGCAAGATCATAAAATTCTTCCTCTTCCCTTCAGTTTGAGCATCCACCTGCTGAAGTGGGAACCCAGGTATAGCAAAGTTATGGTCTGTTCTAGAGTATCAGATTAATATACTACGATTCATCTAGCCTTCTTACAGCCTTTCGGGGGTTGCGAGATAGAGTAACCAGCAATGTGCTGTTGAGGGGGACCCGAGCCCAAGAACGTTTCGAGCTTTTCAGCCTTGGTCAGAACCCAGAACTTAAGATGTAAAAAATCATTTGTTCATTTGACTGGGACCGAGGGAAAGCTCTACGATGGTATGATATTTTTTGAGCAAATCGCACTCATTAGGGAGGTCTAAAAGGGATTCAGTCATGGGAAATTTTTATAGATGCGTACATCACCAATTTGCTCACGGGCGGGGGTGATGTACGTGAAAGCCACACCAGATATACTCAAAAAATGACTCACCAATGTAATTTCACTCCTAATTTGGCATCCCAACCCCATAATATTTTTAATCAGGGGTGTCAGCACGAACACATATCAATCCCTAATATGAACAAGTTAATTTCCCCCCCAAAAAATGGAGTTTAACTTTGAAAAAACAAAAACAAAAGCAAACAAACTATGCTGATAAACTGTGCATAAAAAACACTTGTGTAAACCATAAGAAATAATTAGAAATTTCATGTAAGAAACATAATTTAGCGTCGAAGGCCAAATAAAAGAAAATAAACCAAAGGGGACCACAAGATCACGGACTGCCTGACACCACAAGGTCGGGCAGGTATCAAGACAACAAATCGAAACAAAGTAAAAGAAATTTAAAAAAGTAATATGGCCCTAAAATTATTATGGGCGAAAACTTAATAAAACAAACTTTCCTCCAGGAGGTACGGATCCTCGGGCTGAGAGAAGGAAACCAAGTTTTGACTTAGTTTCAAAACACTGATAGCACACTGGAGGTACGGATCCTCAAGTAGGTTCCTTCTATGTGACGTGGTCCTTTTGTACTCTTGACACTTTGAGTTCACAAAGTGTGTGTGGGAAAGAGAAAGAGTGCACCCCACAGATGATGATGTAGCGTGCCCACACGCCAAAGTCCAAAAGAACCAGGTGTCTCCTACCAACAACCAATAAATAATACTTAGCTTTGCGGAGACAAACTCGGCAAATCCCGGCGCGAAGCGAGGTAAATCCACAAAGCGAGGGGAGCACACGAAAAAACACCGAGAACGGGACCACAGTACACACAAATTCAGGACCGAACTGTCTTCCCCCCACCAAAACGAGGGGTATTATACCCGAAAAAAGACTCCCCAGGCCATGCCCTAAGCATGGTGCGAAAAAAAGATATGCAAAATAAGTGTTGGACTACCAACCCGATAGTCCGGCCAGTCCAAACAAGCCAAAGGATCCAAACAACCATGGAACACCACCCCGATAATCCGGCAGTCCGAACAAGCCAAAGACCCAAACAACCGTGAAAAGAGAGGGAGAGAAAAAACACTATCTAACGACCATTACTCCTTCAGGGGCTATTGTGACACTTTGGAAGCGTCGCTGAAGATATAGAATATTTGAAAAAAAAAAATAAAAGGAAAGGATACCTAGGAAAAAATGGTAATGTACAATTTACGCGAAACTGTACACTTCGGGCTGTAACTATCTACGGTATGGGACTTAGAGAATAAATAAATCTTTTTTTTTCTCGGAGACTTCAACGCCATCCAAGTAACGAGACTTGGTTTTTAAAAACGTTCTTTGGTTATTTTTATAACCATATTCTATTTTTTCTTGACACCGTCTCTGGCGGCTCGTATTTCATTGGCCACGGGTTATGAAGTCGCACTCAAGTCAAAGTGAGCGAGGCGCAAAAGGCGGTGGAAGCACCAGCCTCATGCGGGGGGCACAGCGAGGGGCGCCCGCCTCGTTGGTGGAAGCGGAGCCGGGACGTCTTTATCCAAATCAATGGCAGCATCGCACGTTCCTTTCGTCCTTTGTTCCGTGGTAGAGGAGGCAGGCACGTGGCATGGTAAAGACCCGGCCTCAACCCCTCGGCGCCCGAGGACGATGTCAGTCCAGGCGAGAAAGAAAACTTAGAGTCGGCGAGTGCGCAGCCGTACACTACATCAGTGTTTCTGAAAGCGGAATGCAGTGTTTCAGTGTTCTGAAAGCGGAATGTCAGTGTTTCAGGTTCTGAAAGCGGAATGTCAGTGTTTCCCCCCTTGTTACCTTCTAGCGGGAGTTGGTATAAAAGAGTGCCCCTCTTTTAATAAAAGGTTTAGTAAACTATATTAAAACTATATAAAAGAAGGTAAAAATAACTATAAAATAATCAGAATAACTAAAAAGTATATAACCCGTGTTTAAAAGAATTATTACAAATTAAGACATTTTCTCAAACTCCCGTGTTTTTATTCCTTTTGTATATCATGTTTTTGAGTTTTATTTTAGTAGGATAAAAAAAAAATAAATAAATAAGTTTTAATGCAGTAAAAACAATAAAACAAAACGATAAAATACAAAATAAGAAAGTAGGCGCGTTTTCTATATGGTCCTCCAGCAGCGCGTTTTTTTATAGTGTAGCCTCAGGGCGAGTGAAGAGCATCCGCAACCTCGGGAGATAAAAATAGCCCTCTACAGGCGGAGAGGGCGAAAACATTTTATAACAACGGAAATCCTGCGGGAGAGCAAGAGTGAGAGGTTTGCACATATGACTGAGGCGTGGTCACTAAATGCACAGTGATCCACGACAGCTCTCTCAATGCACTTGGGAAAAGCACCACCCGGGGAATTCATCAAGCAAATCTGGGGTGACGAAGGAAGCTAGAGGGCCCAGAGGCTATCAAAATATGTGAGATGTCAGGCCAGCTCATTTTCCGACAGGATAACAAAAGTAACCTGCCATCCATCCCGGGTATGTCTATCTAGATTTGTGCAGCAGCTAGGTCTCATATAGGTAACTATTCAAAAATTTTCAATATTTGCATATTGCGGCCTATGCATTAATGAATAAGTGATTGTAATATGAAATATTTCGAGCAATAATTACTATGTTTAGACGTCATTTGAAATATTTCCAGAATTAGGGAGAGTAGAGACAGAGTCAGTGACCTAGTGTGAGTGGAGCCAGAGTCAGAGCAACAATGGGTCAAGACTGGTCACGTGATATGATACATAGTCTATTGCATTCGTGCTTTTGTGTTGGTTTATGACAAGTGAATAAAAAGGAAGAGCAGATCGTCTATCAGACTACGCTACTATCGTTTAAAAGTATCACTGGAACCTCTCTTTCAGCAAAGATTCATTACAAACCTATTTTTTTCTCAGTGTATTCTTTTTAATAGTTGTTTTTTTGTATAAGTTGCTTTCGCCACATGTTTAAGGAGGAAACGGAAGAAAAAAAAAGGCCAAGATACTTTTCTCGGTTCGGGATTTTAAAATATATAGCGGTAAGTATGAATCCACTCCAAGAATGTTATTAGAGTTTTAATGAATAATAGATACATATCTATATAGGCATATATATCAATATTTATACATATTTATACACTTACCCATATATATACCTATTTTATACGCTTACCTACATATATATATATATATATATATATAATATATATATATATATATAATAAAATATATATATATATACAGTGTATAAATATCTATGTACACAAAGATATAAATATACATAAGTGTGTGTATGTGTTTGCACATTACACACACACACACACACACATACACACACACACACACACACACACACACACACACACCACATATATAATATATATATATATATATATATATATATATATTATATATATATATAGTGTGTGTGTGTGGTGTGTGTGTGTGTGGTGTGTGTGTGGGGTTTTGTGTGTGTGTGTTGTGTGTGTGAGTGTGTGTGTGTGTGTAGACGTTTTCATAGGGACATAAAAGTTAATCTCGTAATAAAGTTTCATCCAGATCCCATTTTCAACGGATGCGTCCAGGATCAATCTTTAAATGGAAAGCACACCTTTTAAAACCTCTTTGTTTCCTAGCGAGGGGACTGAAATAAACATCCATATGTATTTTTTCTTTCTTACATAATTTTTCTCCCTCTGCCCATCCTAACACGTTGACAGCAATGGCAGACTTGCCCGATGCTCGATAATGCATCATACAGCCACACCATGTATGAATCAGTACGCACGGGGCTTTCAACTTGCATAGTTGCAATTACAGTGTAAATGAAACTAATAAACTGCCATTATATCATATGAGTGTATAAATGACGAAAATCAACCTCGCCTGAAGTGTAAATATGTGTAGCCCGTACAGGACTCGAACCTGCGACCACCAGGATGTCAGATACGATCTGGCTTGGCGCTCTACCATCTGAGCTAACGGACATAAAAAATGCTTTTGAAAAATGTGACTTAATGTAACTTTTGCCGCGTGAGTTCAGCGCACTCATATTTGATAAACGTCAATGTGTTCGTATTGTGTTTGAGTGTGTTTCTGTTGTTTCTTTTCTGCGTTTGTGTCCGAATGTGTTAGTATTTAGGTTGTGATTGAGTGTATAAGTGTTATCTGTCCCTACGTTCACTTGAGTTTCCTGCACGGTGCGCTTCGCCCTCGCCCAAATCGCTCAGAGTGAACTTTTTCGCCGCGAAAATGCACCGATCAGCTCATTATCGTAAACAAACTGATCTTGTCGCGAGAGAGATAAATTGCTTTCCTGATTGAGACTGTGATAAAGGCTCAAAACCGAGGTCGACCGTTCACTTGATTTCGCGCGCAATATCCGGTGCGCTTTGCCCATTTAAAACGTAGGGTGTGTTTATGTTTGGGCGCGTTTCTGTTTGAGTGTTGTTTGCATTCTGTAACTGTGTTTAGAAAATCAGCGCGCATCGCCCGCGCCGCCATGTGAGCACGCTATAATATATATTTTAAAATATATATATATATATATATAATATATATTTTAAAATATTTTATATAATTATTATAATATATTATAATATATATATATACACACACACACACACACACACACACTTCCCCACATAGCGACTTCTGTACGCGCATAAAAGTTAATCCCGTGGTAAAGTTCATTCATATCTCTAGAGCGCATGTGCAATGGCAAACGTTTCCCGGATGTACTTTTAAGGGGAAAATAAACACTCATTAAAACTTCATTATTTCCTGTTTTTTATGTAGCCAGGTACTGAAAAAATCACTAACGTATTCATATTTCTTACATCATTTTCCGATATTCATAATGATATTAATAACTGGCCTATCAGCCTAGAAGCATCCTTTGCGTTCACGTGTGCGTTGCGCGCCAAAATCAATCGGCTGACGAGACAAAACGTTTGGCGAGACGTTGCGTGGCGAACAAGGCGAGAGATGGAGGGAGTTTTTGTAAAGAAAACCAAAATGACGCCAACTCAGGCCTCAAAAGTACATTGTCTGAACTGCAACAGATATTCATTTTTTACCGGCCTGTGTGTATGTGATATAGAAGTTGCGTACCTCAGTTTCGAGCCGTTTTTACAGTCTTAATCAGAAAAAGTAATTATTCTCCCTCGACAAGTCTCACGGTAAGGCCCGTATTTCTGTATATTTTAAAAAACAGTCTTGAATAGTATCAAACACTGTTATCAATATGTCCGATAGCTCAGTCGGTAGAGTGTTTTGTTAGATAGTACTTACGGAAGGTTGCAGGTTCAAGTCCTGCTCGGACTACATTGTATATTTTCAGGTGCCGAATACATGCAAACGCCTGTGAAACATGTTTACGATTAACATGATCTAAATACACAATCTGAAACCTTTTGCCGTAGCTTTAGAACCTGTTAGATTTTTTTTCTGTGCAGAATGTAGTGTGGCCATGATGATGAAAATTAGAATTGGGGAATCCATGAAAAAAATGTCTTCTTGGTTATTGTGGACTTTACAAATTTCGCCAACAGAGGTAGTGTGGACGTAGAATATTTACGTCTATTCCAAATCAAATAAAAAAGCAATATATTTTATTACGTAACATCCAGAGTGAACTTGTGTTTATACATTGCATATTACACTATACTATATTTATACATATATAAAACACACAACACTCACAACACACGCAAGCACGCACGCACGCACGCACGCACGCAAAGCACACACACACACCCCACACACACACACACACACACACACCACACACCCCAACACACACACCACACAACACACACACACACACACATACACAATAATCACGAGATAAAATTTCTTATCTCTCACAACCATTCTCTACTGCATAGGAATGGTACTCTACGAAAAATTCCCTTAACGGCCATTGCAGATTAAAAAAAGGGTGGGGGGGGGGGTTAATTACACACATCAAGAGTTCGTTCCACAGACTCTGGCGCCGAGAGAAGTGTCGGGATAACAATTCTTAAAACTTCTTTAAGTGAATTCATATTTGGCATTGTAGAATACTGTAATAAAACAGGCCATGATTTGGTTCCAATGCACCGATTTTACTTAAGCGTCAGTTCGTGAAACAAATTACTGCAATAAATCATGTACAGATATATAATATATATATATATATATTATATATATATATATATATTATATATATATATATATATATATAATTTTTTTCTTTCTTTTCTCAAACACGTTTTTAAGATATCCCCGGCAAAAAAACCCAAGTATCCCCTAGCGTTTCATTTTGAATACGATAAGGCGTTTTATATGTTATTGCATATTCCATTATATATAGTCCTCGGTGATCTCAGACAAATTATTATATAGACCATTCTTTTGTGAGTCTGAAAAACAGGGGTTTATTCCCAAAGAACGTACCCTTGTGTGTGTGTGGTGTGTGTGTATCGTGAGTGGTGTGTGTGGTGTATGTGTGTGTGTATTTTTGTGTGTGGTGGTGGTGTGTGTGGTGTGTGTGTGTGTGTGTGTGTGTGTGTGTGTGTTTTAAGTACCAAACACATAACATATACATGTCAAATCCGATTCCCCTTTTTTTATACTCTTTACATTTACTACAATTACTGTGTTAATTTTAAACTGTGTTTATTTGTGTCCTTTAAAGCGTAACGGAAGATAGAATTTTAAACAAACAAAAAACGGATTAATCATTACCCAAAAAAGAGGAATGAATATATATATTATTTCATACATATATATACATATATTTATATACATCTATATATGTATAGATAGATAGATATAAAGTACATATATCAGATAGAACTAATTAATGCTCCTATATGAAAAAAAATGCTCAAAAAACATTTAATGAGTAAATAAGAATAAGCAAATTTGCTGAATTTACTAACACAAGTTTTCAACAAAAAGATAATTCTAACAAACGATTCCAAGGGGTCATGTCATTTTAAAGGAGATAACACATGATCGTCTTCTATGCAACATTCATTTCATACACAGTTAAACATCTTACAAAAGAAGATAACAACATTCATTATGTCTAAACTATCAGAACAAGATCAAGAATGAGATATTATGTAAATCATCCTCCTTAGCAGAAAAAAATGCATACCTGCAAGATAAGCAAAAAATATTTCCCTACAATGCCTAAAGACGAAATAAAAAAAGGACACACAAGTTTTGAATATGAGGAATAATGAACTGCGTGGGATCTTGTAATCCTAAACTTAAGGTTTAAATCGACGGGGAGAGGTCGCTTCGAGGTATCCGACCCAGCAATGTCCTCTCTTCCGCTTTCTTGTGGTCGCTACACATGTTACGACAGCTAGCTCGGCTGAAAACACTCCCAAAGTCGAGTGACACACGCAACGCACTCCTTGACTTACAATAGACTTGTTCCGCGGTAGCAAAGAAGTCTTTTACAGGCTACGCAGTAGCATGTTACCCTAATTGACCGAGCTGCGAGTCAAGATTCAGCCCCCCATCGGGATAAAACCGCATAGTTTTCCGCTCTCACATCCACAGCAACCGAATACTGCAACACAAGACGACTCTCGCTACTCTCACGATTCGCTTCACGAATACCTGGAGAATAAACCTTGGGTCCCATGAAGGGCTGCCGGGGACGTAAGAAATCCAAGCAGACCGAGCCTGAGCCAGCACCTCCCTCGCAGCAAGCCGTCCCGGATGACCAGGACCTTGAGGAGGAGCCTAGCTAGCCCGCCTTCAAGCGGAGACGAATTGCCAGGTCAGCCCCACCTGTCAAATGAGCGCTGAGGGTAAACGATGTTTTGAGAAGGGAGCCTGGGATCAACAGAAGTTCGGAGTGCCCGTGGACGGCTTGTGGAACTGGTATCGCCAGCAGCGAACCCAACTCAACAAGCTAAAGGTCAAGATGGAAAAGAGCACAAAGCCAACAAGAAGCAAAAGATTTCGGTAAGTAGGCCAACTAGCACTTTTTTCCAAAGCTAATTACATATCTTGCTTTCAAAATAAACTGTTATTTTTTTTTTTTTACTAATTTACCAGCACTTGACCGAATCGGGTTTTGCATTAATGTCAAGACTTTTGTATGTGGTGTGGTTAAAGGCGTTTGGGGGAAGTTTCTGTTTGTGTTGTTTATATTGGAGAAAGGTATATTTTGAGTGGGCTGGCCTTGGTGTTTAATATTTCTTCAGTTATCTGTTGGGCTGTTTTGGAAGCTGCACCTATATTTTCCATATTGAAATGTGCAAGGTCTAGTGGTCTCATGTCCAGAGTTTCCAGGGCAGGACAAGATGTAGTGAAGACGTTTGGAAGTGATCTCATGAACAGTTAACCTAACTTCATCAGTATATGGCAGTTACATGGGATCTTGGCATGCGCTTGGTAATCAGGGAAAGTATATATTGCGTGACCTTATACCATGGGTTTCTGAGTGCGATACATATTGTCTTTTGATAGAAGTTTTAAGCTGTCATATGCCGAGAGTATAAAAGATATGAATGAGAATGAATATCTTCACAACACAAGATATGTATTCGACCGGAAATACATGTATTCTGACGAAGACACAATCGAAACCGGTCAAATACATTTCTGGATGTGAAGATATTCATTCTCATGCGTACCTTTTATGCATCTGTCAATATGAATACGGTTCGTATGCCGAGGAGGTTTTTTACATTGACAACCCCGATCTTTACTCCTCAGGGCGGGGTGATTGCAAACTTATATGGCTGCCTTTGAATCTGCCTTCCTTTATCCGTTTTTTACTTTGAATGAGGAGAAACATTGTTTTCATTTTTAA
>NW_023662483.1:52262-55485 GCF_015228065.2 Penaeus monodon | reverse complement strand
ATTGTTGTACACCCCGCATGTACATCTATGCCCTCTTAGACCTTAGGAGATGGCAGGCAGACTCCCTGCGGGGAGCCAAGGAGCAACACCTCGCTCCTTGGCGCAGCCGTACTCCATCATAATATATAATAAAAGGAGTCATTACATCTTGGTCGTCTACCTTACACCCTAAGCTCGCCACCTACCATACTCTTGTAGAGCCCATCATTCCGGCTCTTACAGTGTGTGTGTGTGTGTGTGTGTGTGTGTGTGTGGTGTGTGGGGTGTGTGTGTGTGTGTGTGTGTGTGTGTGTGTGTGTGTGTGTGTGTGTGTGTGTGTATGCGTGTGTGGTGTGTGTGTGTGTGTGTGTGTGTGTGTGTGTGTGTGTGTGTGGTGTGTGTGTGTGTGTGTGTGCGAGCGTGAGTGGTGAGTGCGGCGTGTGCGTGCGTGTGAGCGCGTGCGTGCGTGTGAGCGCTTGAGTGCGTGTGAGCGCTTGAGTGCGTGTGAGCGCTTGAGTGCGTGTGAGCGCTTGAGTGCGTGTGAGCGCGTTCGTGCGTGCGTGTGTGCGCGTGCGTGTGTGTGCATGTGTGTGTGTGAGAGAGAGAGAGAGAGAGGAGAGAGAGAGAGAGAGTGAGTGAGTGAGTGGGTGAGTGAGTGAGTGAGTGATTGAGTGTGAGTGAGTGGTGAGTGAGTGAGTGGGTGAGTGGGTGAGTGAGTGAGTGAGTGAGTGAGTGAGTGAGTGAGTGAGTGGGTGAGTGGGTGAGCGAGTGAGAGAGTAAGAGAGAGAGTGTGTTCCTATAGTCCTCACCTGAAGCGAAAGTAGTTCCTGAGGATCATCTGTCGATACGACTTGAGGAGGTCGTCGAAGGAGTCCGTGGTGCCGAGGTCCTTCTTCTGGACCCTCGGCGTGGCCACGGCACTGCGAGCTTCTGCCATGGTGCCGTCGCGCCCACTCTTGCTCGCCTCACGTCCTCGCCCTCACGCCCCGTATCCGGCGCCGCAGCAGCGCCCGCACTCTCACGCACCTTCCGTCTCGCCCGTTTTTCTCTTCTCGGAGGACCGGGAGTAGTGCGCGCGATAGAAGGTTATGTCGGCAGCGAATTCTCCTGACGGCCGCGCTGATCTCGAGCCGCCTGAAACACGAGCAACGGCCGCCGCGCCACCGCCGCTCCTACTCGACGTTCCACTTTAATGCCACGCTACTCGACCGCATCACTCGACGACAAACCTGTTGACAATTCAATGACAGAGATCAGTTATCGCCTCTCTCGCCGGCTGAGCATCGCAACGGCGATAAGGCGAGACCCTTCGCCTGCGATACGGATTCTGTACGAAAACTGACATACACCTGATACTTGGTCCAAAAAAAGGAACGGGATTATCAGATCAGATGTAGGCCTGCGTTACCGGAGGTACAATGCAAATGCACCTGACGCTGCTATGCACCAACAGGCTGGGTTCCACTAGCCTTACCTGACCCTGGAAAATCAGTTGTTTTTGCCCAGAACCTACTACGTTTTCGCGGAAGTGTTAACAGTCTAATGTCTTAAATTGAAATATACTTTGACTGAAATATACATAGCTTAATAGAGGAAGTGACGAGAGTATAACAAAGTTTAACTTAGTTTCATATATTTCATGAAAATCTATTTGCTCTCATAGGCTGGCCACCATCTTGTTCAGTTTCATTACAATTTTAGTTTTGAATGACGGTAGCTATAAGATCTTAAAGAAGATGACGTAACTTCCCATGCAGTTCGAAGTTGTTTTGCTTTGTGTGTGTGCGTTGTGAAAACTGTTGCTTTATTTTCTTGAAGTTTCCTTAAGTAAAGGATACACTTACAAATCAGGTAAGATAATGTAACGACCTTTCCCTTGTATACTGATGATGCAAACCTGATAAAAGCCAACTTCCGCTACATCAGAGACACTTAAGAATGTCAAAACAACAAAAGAAAAATAACAGCTTCAGTTATCCGTACTCTCACATACTCGTTATATCCACGACTTTTCTACTTAAGCGCCGGTTGGCTTCTGGTAAGGAAAACTGTTGCCGCTGCTAGCTCTCCCTGCAATTTCCCTCCACAATTAAGACTCTCCTGCCACAAATGGGCGCGCACTCGATACCTAGATACGAAAACGTTCACTCATGTGGCATTTATGACTAAATCCTGGTCGTATAATGGTTTTCTTATTATCGGATTTTTCATCACAAAATATAAGGCTTCCGACTTTGAATGCTGCTTCCAATCCTCATGCGAAAGAAAAAATCAAGAAGCCTTAAATCATCAATAAAGCCAAAGAAACTTACCTGAAATCCTTGATGAACCAAGTGCATAACTTGATATCATAATGCGACTGCAGTCCTACATAATAAATACCTTGAAAAATGCTACAACAGATAACCTTCTAGCAAACGAATAAAAAAGACAGCAGTAACATATCATAACATAAGCAAATGGCATCGTGAAAACTGCATATTTTCGAAAGGCTTTTCTTTCCATGACTTTTCTTTGCGAACCAAAGGCTTTCCCTCGTTGACCTTGGAAGTCGAGAGTGCAAAACTGCCACGGGATAAACGCCGACTTGACGGGACTGCTGTAAAGACAAGTTTCAAGGCAACATTGTCGTGCTTGCGTGTGTAGTTCTCTGCTCTATGTTTCGAGGGAGAGCAACAACACAACATGAATTGGACGCTATACGCCGGGTCCCTGAGGAGATCCTAAGCTAAAGACACATATAGTATAGTACTTCATCAATGCCTTTCATTCTCCCACTCATGCGGCAGGCAAGCAACGAGGAATACGTAAAACTATTATGCATCAGCAGACAGTCTACGTAAAAATACTCAATGTATGTATAAACAACATAACAGAATGTGGGGTGTGACGTCACAATCGTATTCTACAGCCTATTAAAAAAACCCAGGTGAAAGTGCGTGATGACGAACACAGACGTTTCCAGGGCTTGGCATTCCAGGCAGAAGTTACAGCAGAACACGAAGAGAGCGAAGGGGGACAGTTAGAAGCAGAAGATGATGGTGAAAGAGAGGAAGGAGAATCTCCTTCACGAAAGGCCTTCACGAGCGAAGGCTAGCGGCAGCTGCCCGTCCCCAGGGCACTCTGCACGCGCCAGCCCCCAGCCAGAGGGCGAGGTCTGAAACGATCCCGACTCTTACCCCTTCACCCTGCTTCCTGTCAAAAGGTCTTCCGGGGATGCTGTGGATGATGCGCTGGATGGAAG
>NW_023662483.1:44762-47262 GCF_015228065.2 Penaeus monodon | reverse complement strand
TGTCCATTGTAGGTTTAAATTTTCGTGTGATGCTTCGTACTCCTTGGTAGAGTTCTTTAGTTGTCTTATTGATAGAACAGTTTTCAATTCTCTGGCAATGTTCATTTAAATATTTTTCCTTATCTTGTCGCAATAATCTTTGAATTTTTGTATTTTGTTTTTTGTAAATTACTTTTTCAACTGGATTATTGATACCCTTTAATTTTAGGCATCTTCTTGTTTTAATTTCACTTAGTGTTTTTTCAGATATCCAGGGGGAATTTGTCTTTTTCTTTTTGGTGATAGTTTCTTAAGCAGCGCTCAGCAGGAGTTCTTTTCCTTCTTTCCACAACTCATTTGGTGTTTTATCATCTTCACATTGATTGAGTATTTCAAATTTGTTTGACACTGTAATTCTGTAATTGTTATCAAGAGTTTTGTAGTCGAGCTTTAGAGGTGGTGTTGGACGCTCAATCTTTTTGAGTCTTATTTTAAAGTCGATAGTTAGTAGTTGGTGGTCACTGTTGCAGTCAGCACCAGGTCATGTCTTGGCATTTTTTATGCAACTTTTCCATTTTTGGTTCAGCACAATGTAGTCAATTTGGTTGCGTGTTCTTTTGTCTGGTGAAAACCATGTGTACAAGTGTCTTGGGTGGTGTTGGAACAATGTATTGGCTATAACTAGATTATTTGTACTACAGCATTCAATAAAATCTTAACCTCTTTCATTTATATCTCCAAGGCCGAATTTTCCACAGGTGTCACATTTTTGTCATTTTTTCCTACTTTGGTGTTGAGGTCTCCCATGATTACTTTTACATCTCTGTTAGGGATTGTGTCTAAAGTATCTTGGAGAGAGTTATAAAAATTTTCCATTTCTTCATCACTTGCAATATTGGTTGGTGCATAGCATTGTATAATACTAATGTTATGAGGTTTTGCTTGTATTCTGACTTTTAAAATGCGATCATTTATTGGGCTGTACCTAATTAGTGCATTTGCAGTTTTTTTCGTGAGAATCATAGCAACTCCGTGACTATAATTTCCTTCTTCTTTTCCAGAAAAAAGAACTGTCTTGTTTTCTTTAGTTTTGAAACTTCCATTACTTTTCCAATTGGTCTCACTTATTCCTAGTATTTGAATGTTGTATCTATCCATTTCATTACAGACAGTATGTAATTTACCCATCTCTTTCATTTTCCTTACGTTCCACGTTCCGATTTTTAATGTGTTTCTTAATTGGACATGTTTTCTTTATCTTCTTTGTTTTCCAGATGCATTTTTAACATTGTCAGCCTGGTTGCCCACTGACTAACGCGCCCCTTGATAACCCACGCGACGGGCGATGTGGTATGAATTATCGTTTCTGTATTTAATCATTGGTGTAGAGGTTTGTCAGGAGAAAATAAAAGTTGAGTGGAATCCCCCAGGCTCCTTCTCAACTCGCAATCTCCAACTAACTAGGAGGAACTATCTCTGCCGCTTTAAAACAGTTACACTGTAATACGCTAGACATATTATTTGGTGAAACCAGTAATCAGTAGAACTGAAGGTGTTTTCACCAGATATCCACTGCCCTGCTGCCGACAGTTTCACCGCAACCCTGGTAAAGGGAGCTAATAGGGTGCTATCCTTGTTCAAGGGAACCCCAGGGTGCAGTTTATTGTCTTACCCAGGACAAATATATATATATATATATATATATATATATATATATATATATATCACACCGCTTTATTCGCAAGGTGATGTGAAGCGATGGTGTGGTAGCCTAGATAGTGTTAAGTGCTTGCAGGCCTTCTTGCTTGCAGCTGCCACCACTAGCTAGCCTAGTGCGAAAAAGGGAGCAGCTTTGCCTAAGTCTCCCCTGCCAGGTCACAGCCTCTCCGCCATCGAGACTTCTGCAGTGCCTCTTCGTGGCCACCCATGGGTAACTGGGCACCTTGCGGTCCCAGCCTAAACTGTGGGGGATCTCGGGGCAGCAGGAGGCCCCAGAGATACAGAGCTATGGCCCACCGGTGTGTGCACATGCCCCTAGCCACCCTGGGGTAATTAGGTGGCTCAGGGGAGGTGAGCCTTGCCAATCCTCCTCCCCCCCAGATAAACTCTCTGGCAATGCCTGTAATAAATGGATATGCTGGGGGGAGGGATGTCCCTCCCACCCAGCAAGAAAGGCGGGCTGTGGGTCAAGCTGGGACCATGAAGCTTGTGGGGCAAAGCCCTCAGGAACCCCACAGGCGGACGGGCGGCCCCACAGCCTGCTGACCCCTCCCTTTATTTGGGGCAGCATCGGCGGGAGCGGCAGAGGTGGCGTGCATCCAGATTAACCGCCCAAGGCTTAACCTCAGGCGAGCTTTCCGGGTAGGCGCTTGGAACATCCTTGTGGCAGGATGAGCGGTTACCTCTGCTATCGAGGAAATTGGAGCGACCGGGATTTGAGGTGGCTGCCCTCTCAGAGGTAAGAAGACCTGGTAGTGGCACTATCAGTATGGGTGGGTACACCTACTACTGGTCGGACCGC
>NW_023662483.1:40609-44662 GCF_015228065.2 Penaeus monodon | reverse complement strand
GTGTGTCGTGGTGTGCGTGCGTGGCGTGTGCGTGCGTGTGAGCGCTTGAGTGCGTGTGAGCGCTTGAGTGCGTGTGAGCGCTTGAGTGCGTGTGAGCGCTTGAGTGCGTGTGAGCGCGTGCGTGTGTGTGAGCGCGTTCGTGCGTGCGTGTGTGCGCGTGCGTGTGTGTGCATGTGTGTGTGTGAGAGAGAGAGAGAGAGAGAGAGAGGAGAGAGAGTGAGTGAGTGAGTGAGTGAGTGAGTGAGTGAGTGAGTGAGTGAGTGAGTGAGTGAGTGAGTGAGTGGTGTGAGTGGAGTGAGTGAGTGAGTGAGTGAGTGAGTGAGTGAGTGAGTGGGTGAGTGGGTGAGCGAGTGAGAGAGTAAGAGAGAGAGTGTGTTCCTATAGTCCTCACCTGAAGCGAAAGTAGTTCCTGAGGATCATCTGTCGATACGACTTGAGGAGGTCGTCGAAGGAGTCCGTGGTGCCGAGGTCCTTCTTCTGGACCCTCGGCGTGGCCACGGCACTGCGAGCTTCTGCCATGGTGCCGTCGCGCCCACTCTTGCTCGCCTCACGTCCTCGCCCTCACGCCCCGTATCCGGCGCCGCAGCAGCGCCCGCACTCTCACGCACCTTCCGTCTCGCCCGTTTTTCTCTTCTCGGAGGACCGGGAGTAGTGCGCGCGATAGAAGGTTATGTCGGCAGCGAATTCTCCTGACGGCCGCGCTGATCTCGAGCCGCCTGAAACACGAGCAACGGCCGCCGCGCCACCGCCGCTCCTACTCGACGTTCCACTTTAATGCCACGCTACTCGACCGCATCACTCGACGACAAACCTGTTGACAATTCAATGACAGAGATCAGTTATCGCCTCTCTCGCCGGCTGAGCATCGCAACGGCGATAAGGCGAGACCCTTCGCCTGCGATACGATTCTGTACGAAAACTGACATACACCTGATACTTGGGTCCAAAAAAAGGAACGGGATTATCAGATCAGATGTAGGCCTGCGTTACCGGAGGTACAATGCAAATGCACCTGACGCTGCTATGCACCAACAGGCTGGGTTCCACTAGCCTTACCTGACCCTGGAAAATCAGTTGTTTTTGCCCAGAACCTACTACGTTTTCGCGGAAGTGTTAACAGTCTAATGTCTTAAATTGAAATATACTTTGACTGAAATATACATAGCTTAATAGAGGAAGTGACGAGAGTATAACAAAGTTTAACTTAGTTTCATATATTTCATGAAAATCTATTTGCTCTCATAGGCTGGCCACCATCTTGTTCAGTTTCATTACAATTTTAGTTTTGAATGACGGTAGCTATAAGATCTTGAAGAAGATGACGTAACTTCCCATGCAGTTTCGAAGTTGTTTTGCTTTGTGTGTGTGCGTTGTGAAAACTGTTGCTTTATTTTCTTGAAGTTTCCTTAAGTAAAGGATACACTTACAAATCAGGTAAGATAATGTAACGACCTTTCCCTTGTATACTGATGATGCAAACCTGATAAAAGCCAACTTCCGCTACATCAGAGACACTTAAGAATGTCAAAACAACAAAAGAAAAATAACAGCTTCAGTTATCCGTACTCTCACATACTCGTTATATCCACGACTTTTCTACTTAAGCGCCGGTTGGCTTCTGGTAAGGAAAACTGTTGCCGCTGCTAGCTCTCCCTGCAATTTCCCTCCACAATTAAGACTCTCCTGCCACAAATGGGCGCGCACTCGATACCTAGATACGAAAACGTTCACTCATGTGGCATTTATGACTAAATCCTGGTCGTATAATGGTTTTCTTATTATCGGATTTTTCATCACAAAATATAAGGCTTCCGACTTTGAATGCTGCTTCCAATCCTCATGCGAAAGAAAAATCAAGAAGCCTTAAATCATCAATAAAGCCAAAGAAACTTACCTGAAATCCTTGATGAACCAAGTGCATAACTTGATATCATAATGCGACTGCAGTCCTACATAATAAATACCTTGAAAAATGCTACAACAGATAACCTTCTAGCAAACGATAAAAAAGACAGCAGTAACATATCATAACATAAGCAAATGGCATCGTGAAAACTGCATATTTTCGAAAGGCTTTTCTTTCCATGACTTTTCTTTGCGAACCAAAGGCTTTCCCTCGTTGACCTTGGAAGTCGAGAGTGCAAAACTGCCACGGGATAAACGCCGACTTGACGGGACTGCTGTAAAGACAAGTTTCAAGGCAACATTGTCGTGCTTGCGTGTGTAGTTCTCTGCTCTATGTTTCGAGGGAGAGCAACAACACAACATGAATTGGACGCTATACGCCGGGTCCCTGAGGAGATCCTAAGCTAAAGACACATATAGTATAGTACTTCATCAATGCCTTTCATTCTCCCACTCATGCGGCAGGCAAGCAACGAGGAATACGTAAAACTATTATGCATCAGCAGACAGTCTACGTAAAAATACTCAATGTATGTATAAACAACATAACAGAATGTGGGGTGTGACGTCACAATCGTATTCTACAGCCTATTAAAAACCGAGGTGAAAGTGCGTGATGACGAACACAGACGTTTCCAGGGCTTGGCATTCCAGGCAGAAGTTACAGCAGAACACGAAGAGAGCGAAGGGGGACAGTTAGAAGCAGAAGATGATGGTGAAAGAGAGGAAGGAGAATCTCCTTCACGAAAGGCCTTCACGAGCGAAGGCTAGCGGCAGCTGCCCGTCCCCAGGGCACTCTGCACGCGCCAGCCCCCAGCCAGAGGGCGAGGTCTGAAACGATCCCGACTCTTACCCCTTCACCCTGCTTCCTGTCAAAAGGTCTTCCGGGGATGCTGTGGATGATGCGCTGGATGGAAGAAGGGGAGGGAATAGAAGGCCGAGTTTCATGCTTGGGGGCATATGAAGGTCGGCCGAGGAAGATTTTTAGAACAGGAGGAGGTAGCGTGGCGCCGTTGTGACACGCATTCGGGAATCAATGGGGCAGGAAAACGCTCAGCTTAAAGATGAAGATTTCTTGCCCCCCTCCTCCCTCAAAGTCAAAGCACACAAGACTTTTCACTTCAAAACTCCTACCTATTCCAACTGAAAAAAAAGCTCAAGAAGGCATCAGCAACACACGAAAGGCAACAAGAGAGCGCAATAAAAGCAAGGAATTCACTTGCCAAAAATTTAAGATATCTATACTTTCCCTAAATACCTCAAATTTCGCCCTTACATGGCTTACCTTTCGATTGCTGCGGGCGTCAACCAAACACTTGGTCTTATATTTCATCACAGCAAATAGTCTTGAATTAGTTACAGGACCACAACAATGCCCAGAAGCCTTAGAACTACCCTGGCAATTCCAGTCATTTTACTTCGCCTCCGCCCTGTTCTTTTCTTTCCAACTTCTCATTCTCCCATTTAATCTGATTTCATTTTGATTGCCCCTTTCTTTTTCCTCCTCCATACCCTCCCCCCTCTCTTTTCCACTGCCTCATTTTTATCTTCTCCCCTCCCCCATGTCCTTATGTTATCTTTTTCTTTTCTTTCCATTGCCACCTTTCTCCCTGTTTTATTTTATTTGATTTAATATTTTTATTTATTCTTTTCTTTTAGAAGATTATCCAGCACTTCAACTGGAGCGGGTTTGGCTACTGAAAGCTACCCGATGGTGAGTTTATTATTTATTTTCATTTGACAGTCATTTCTATTAAGGTGATAGTGGCACTGCCAGTAGGTGGACAGTGCAGTGCCAAATTTTATGGCCGAAAGATCAGCCTTTTAAAAGTGGGAGTTACGCTCCCTTCCAACACCAGGATCCTTTGGCCCGGCGGAGGCTGCTCCCGGCGGCGCCTTCTGCGATGTCCCGTCCTCGTCCGCCGACTATGGCACCTGACTACATTTCGTCCTCGACGCCCTCTTGTCGGAGAACACGAGCGTTCGCCGCCGGGGTTGACCGGAGGTGTAGGAGAACAGGAAGGCAATTGGTTTTACCAAGTTTTACCAAGTTTTACCAAGTCTTAGCCTGGCGCCTCATCCTCCGCAGGGTACCTTAGCCAGCCCCAGCAGCAACTAACAAGTCCAGTCAGGACTCAAGGAGAATAG
>NW_023662483.1:33109-38109 GCF_015228065.2 Penaeus monodon | reverse complement strand
TATTTTTCTCAGCACTTCATCATTGTCTTCTTCTCTGTCCAGCTAATACGCAGTACTCGTCTGTAACACCACATTTCAAACTATTGATCTTTTTCTTGTCTATCTACTTCAGCACCCAACACTCAGAACCATATGATGCAATTGGGAAAACTAAAGAGTTCAATAACCTCAGCTTTGTCCGTAAGGTAATGCTTCGGTCTTTCCAGATGTTATTGGAAGCAATTGTGGCGTTTTTGGCAATGGTAATTCTTCTTTTTTCTCCGGTGAATCATCATATGTATTAGTTAAAACAGCTCCAAGATAAGTGAACTCTTTCACATTTTCCACAATCATTCAATTGATTGTAACATGTTCATCATTGTTCATTGCCGGTTATCTTCGAATCTTCATGATCTTAGTTTTCTTGGCATTAAGAAACAAGCCAGCCTTTTCGCTTGCTTCTCTAACTTATCTAGTAGTTTGTTGTAGTTCGGTGATACTGCTGGCAATCAAAACTATATCATCGGCGTACCTTAGATTGATATTTTGTATCCTCCAACATCTACAGTTCCTTCAAAATTCTCTAGAGCACCTCTCATAATTGTTTCAGAATATATGTTAGAGAGGTGAGGAGACAGAATGCAACCCTGTCGCACTCCTTGTTTGACTTTGAACCAATCTGTTAACCCATAAGTGGTTCTTACAGCTGCTTGTTGTTGGTCATACATGGCTTTTATTAGTTGGATGATGTGTTTTGGAAACTTCATATCGTTCATGTTATTCCAGAGGATATCGTGATCAACAGTATCAAAAGCTTTCACATAATCGATGAAACACAGGTATAGGTCTTTTTGATGTTCTCTGTTTTTCTCTAAGATCAATTTTAAATTTAGAATCTGGTTTCTGGTACCTTTCAGGGCGAAAACCTGCTTGTTCGTCTGCAATTTCCTCTCTTAACTTCAACTTCATTCTTTCAGCAATAATTTTCAACAAAATTTGCTGCTGTGACTTATTAATGCAATTGTCCTATTATTGTTGCATTGGAGTGCGTCACCTTTATAAGGTATGGGAGTAAAGACTGATTTTACCCAGTCTTCTGGCCATTTTCTTTCATTCCATATTTTTGTACAGAGTTTGTAGAAGTATTCAACACTTTTGCCAGCATTCTTAATTAGTTCTGCTGTTATTTCATCTATTCCGGGGCTCTTGTTATTCTTTACTTTTATGGCTTTTATAACTTCGTCTAGCAGTGATGGTGGTTCATCTTCGTTGTCATGAGTCTAATTAATGTTGTTGTTAGATCTTTATTCTTTTTGTATAGGTTGGAACAATATTGATTCCATCTATATTTGACTATAGATGGAATGCAACCCTGTTCCATCACATAAAACAAGTCCATCTTCAGTTTTGATAGTGTCCATTGTAGGTTTAAATTTTCGTGTGATGCTTCGTACTCCTTGGTAGAGTTCTTTAGTTGTCTTATTGATAGAACAGTTTCAATTCTCTGGCAATGTTCATTTAAATATTTTTCCTTATCTTGTCGCAATAATCTTTGAATTTTTGTATTTTGTTTTTTGTAAATTACTTTTTCAACTGGATTATTGATACCCTTTAATTTTAGGCATCTTCTTGTTTTAATTTCACTTAGTGTTTTTTCAGATATCCAGGGGGAATTTGTCTTTTTCTTTTTGGTGATAGTTTCTTAAGCAGCGCTCAGCAGGAGTTCTTTTCCTTCTTTCCACAACTCATTTGGTGTTTTATCATCTTCACATTGATTGAGTATTTCAAATTTGTTTACACTGTAATTCGTAATTGTTATCAAGAGTTTGTAGTCGAGCTTTAGAGGTGGTGTTGGACGCTCAACTTTTGAGTCTTATTTTAAGTCGATAGTTAGTAGTTGGTGGTCACTGTTGCAGTCAGCACCAGGTCATGTCTTGGCATTTTTTATGCAACTTTCCATTTTTGGTTCAGCACAATGTAGTCAATTTGGTTGCGTGTTCTTTTGTCTGGTGAAACCATGTGTACAAGTGTCTTGGGTGGTGTTGGAACAATGTATTGGCTATAACTAGATTATTTGTACTACAGCATTCAATAAAATCTTAACCTCTTTCATTTATATCTCCAAGGCCGAATTTTCCACAGGTGTCACATTTTTGTCATTTTTTCCTACTTTGGTGTTGAGGTCTCCCATGATACTTTTACATCTCTGTTAGGGATGTGTCTAAAGTATCTTGGAGAGAGTTATAAAAATTTTCCATTTCTTCATGCACTTGCAATATTGGTTGGTGCATAGCATTGTATAATACTAATGTTATGAGGTTTTGCTGTATTCTGACTTTTAAAATGCGATCATTTATTGGGCTGTACCTAATTACTGCATTTGCAGTTTTTTCGTGAGAATCATAGCAACTCCGTGACTATAATTTCCTTCTTTTTTCCAGAAAAAAGAACTGTCTTGTTTTCTTTAGTTTGAAACTTCCATTACTTTTCCATTGGTCTCACTTATTCCTAGTATTTGAATGTTGTATCTATCCATTTCATTACAGACAGTATGTAATTTACCCATCTCTTTCATTTTCCTTACGTTCCACGTTCCGATTTTTAATGTGTTTCTTAATTGGACATGTTTTCTTTATCTTCTTTGTTTTCCAGATGCATTTTTAACATTGTCAGCCTGGTTGCCCACTGACTAACGCGCCCCTTGATAACCCACGCGACGGGCGATGTGGTATGAATTATCGTTTCTGTATTTAATCATTGGTGTAGAGGTTTGTCAGGAGAAAATAAAAGTTGAGTGGAATCCCCCAGGCTCCTTCTCAACTCGCAATCTCCAACTAACTAGGAGGAACTATCTCTGCCGCTTTAAAACAGTTACACTGTAATACGCTAGACATATTATTTGGTGAAACCAGTAATCAGTAGAACTGAAGGTGTTTTCACCAGATATCCACTGCCCTGCTGCCGACAGTTTCACCGCAACCCTGGTAAAGGGAGCTAATAGGGTGCTATCCTTGTTCAAGGGAACCCCAGGGTGCAGTTTATGTCTTACCCAGGACAAATATATATATATATATATATATATATATATATATATATATATATCACAACCGCTTTATTCGCAAGGTGATGTGAAGCGATGGGTGTGGTAGCCTAGATAGTGTTAAGTGCTTGCAGGCCTTTTTGCTTGCAGCTGCCACCACTAGCTAGCCTAGTGCGAAAAAGGGAGCAGCTTTGCATAAGTCTCCCCTGCCAGGTCACAGCCTCTCCGCCATCGAGACTTCTGCAGTGCCTCCTCGTGGCCACCCATGGGTAACTGGGCACCTTGCGGTCCCAGCCTAAACTGTGGGGGATCTCGGGCAGCAGGAGGCCCCAGAGATACAGAGCTATGGCCCCCCGGTGTGTGCACATGCCCCTAGCCACCCGGGGGAAATTTAGGTGGCTCAGGGGAGGTGAGCCTTGCCAATCCTCCTCCCCCCCAGATAAACTCTCTGGCAATGCCTGTAAAAATGGATATGCTGGGGGGAGGGATGTCCCTCCCACCCAGCAAGAAAGGCGGCTGTGGGTCAAGCTGGGACCATAAGCTTGTGGGGCAAACCCCTCGGGAAACCCCCACAGGCGGACGGGCGGCCCCACAGCCTGCTGACCCCTCCCTTTATTTTGGGCAGCATCGGCGGGAGCGGCAGAGGTGGCGTGCATCCAGATTAACCGCCCAAGGCTTAACCTCAGGCGAGCTTTCCGGGTAGGCGCTTGGAACATCCTTGTGGCAGGATGAGCGGTTACCCTCTGCTAATCGAGGAAATTGGAGCGACCGGGATTTGAGGTGGCTGCCCTCTCAGAGGTAAGAAGACCTGGTAGTGGCACTATCAGTATGGGTGGGTACACCTACTACTGGTCGGACCGCAGCAATGGTCACCACCTCCAGGGTGTAGCCATACCCCATCTCCAGCCGACTTTAGCCCTTGGTAGTTGAGGTGAGAGCATATTATGGCTTTGAGACTGAAGCATGCTTTTGGCTTCATGTCTCTTATTGTTGTATACACTCCTACTGATATTTGTAAACTCGATGTGAAAGAGGCATTCTGCGCTAAACTTGCATCTGTGGCAGACAATTGCCCCCGGCAAGTTATTCACATTGTTCTGGGCAACTTCATTGCAGTATCCAGCAGTGACCAAGCTGGCTATGAGATGTCTGTCGGCCCCCATGGGTCAGGAGCTGATCCCAGCAGCGAGAATAGCCACCATCTCCAGGACTTTGCTAGTTCCCAGAAAATGAGGATTCCTGACTCCTGGTACCAGCTCCAACCCGCATCGCTGTACATGGTACAGCGATACGGGTACAGTGGCCAAGGAGATCGACCACATTCTTGTTAGCACGCGATGGAGGATCCTCCAGAACTGCAGGGTTTACCAGAGTGCCGAGTTCTGTGGCACTGACCATAGGCTGGTTGTGGCTACCCTGCGGGTCCACTTCAAAACTCCCTGTCCCTCCAGTGGCTACTCCAAGGTGTTTCACTTGGACAGACTAAGGGTGGAGGAGATTGACAGAACTCGACAACCTGACAGACCCTGTTGCTCTGTGGGAGCGCGCAACACTCGAAGCAGTCCAGGAGTCTATTGGCATACGCCCGAGGGCAAGGCAGAATTCCATCTCCCTGGAGACATTAGAGGCCACTGAAGCCTGTCGCAAGGCCCGGCTGAATGGTAATCAAGTCTTACGTCACTCCTTGGTACGTAGGGCTCGGACACTGCTGAGAAGGGAAAAGGAACAGTTCATAAGGAATCTTGCTGAGGAGGTTGAAGGTCATTTCTTGGTAAATGACCTTCACCCTGCCTACCAAGCTCTGAGAAAGCTGAACTCTAAGCCCTCCTCACAGATGACTGCAGTCCGATCAGCGAATGGATGGATCATCTCAGATCATGTTGGGGTTCGTGAATGTTGGGCTGAGTATTTTTTGAGTTGTTTGGTAAAACCCAGGGGTAAAAAAACCCACCTTTTAAAAAACAGTTTTAATCTTGGGGGG
>NW_023662483.1:28711-33009 GCF_015228065.2 Penaeus monodon | reverse complement strand
CCCATTTTTGGGACCGCAAATCCTGGAATGGTGGCATTCTCGCTGCTGGATCAGCTCCTGACCCATGGGGGCCGACGACACTCATAGCCAGCTTGGTCACTGCTGGATACTGCAATGAAGTTGCCCAGAACAATGTGAATAACTTGCCGGGGGCAATTGTCTGCCACAGATGCAAGTTTAGCGCAGAATGCCTCTTTCACATCGAGTTTACAAATATCAGTAGGAGTGTATACAACAATAAGAGACATGAAGCCAAAAGCATGCTTCAGTCTCAATGCCATAATATGCTCATCACCTCAACTACCAAGGGCTAAAGTCGGCTGGAGATGGCTATGGCTACACCCTGGAGGTGGTGACCATTGCTGCGGTCCGACCAGTAGTAGGTGTACCCACCCATACTGATAGTGCCACTACCAGGTCTTCTTACCTCTGAGAGGGCAGCCACCTCAAATCCCGGTCGCTCCAATTTCCTCGATAGCAGAGGTAACCGCTCATCCTGCCACAAGGATGTTCCAAGCGCCTACCCGGAAAGCTCGCCTGAGGTTAAGCCTTGGGCGGTTAATCTGGATGCACGCCACCTCTGCCGCTCCCGCCGATGCTGCCCCAAAATAAAGGGAGGGTCGCAGGCTGTGGGGCCGCCCGTCCGCCTGTGGGGTTCCTGAGGGCTTTGCCCCACAAGCTTCATGGTCCCAGCTTGACCCACAGCCCGCCTTTCTTGCTGGGTGGGAGGGACATCCCTCCCCCCAGCATATCCATTTATTACAGGCATTGCCAGAGAGTTTATCTGGGGGGGAGGAGGATTGGCAAGGCTCACCTCCCCTGAGCCACCTAATTACCCCAGGGTGGCTAGGGGCATGTGCACACACCGGTGGGCCATAGCTCTGTATCTCTGGGGCCTCCTGCTGCCCCGAGATCCCCCACAGTTTAGGCTGGGACCGCAAGGTGCCCAGTTACCCATGGGTGGCCACGAAGAGGCACTGCAGAAGTCTCGATGGCGGAGAGGCTGTGACCTGGCAGGGGAGACTTAGGCAAAGCTGCTCCCTTTTTCGCACTAGGCTAGCTAGTGGTGGCAGCTGCAAGCAAGAAGGCCTGCAAGCACTTACACTATCTAGGCTACCACACCATCGCTTCACATCACCTTGCGAATAAAGCGGTGAGATATATATATATATATATATATATATATATATATATACACATTTTGTCCTGGGTAAGACAATAAACTGCACCCTGGGGTTCCCTTGAACAAGGATAGCACCCTATTAGCTCCCTTTACCAGGGTTGCGGTGAAACTGTCGGCAGCAGGGCAGTGGATATCTGGTGAAAACACCTTCAGTTCTACTGATTACTGGTTTCACCAAATAATATGTCTAGCGTATTACAGTGTAACTGTTTTAAAGCGGCAGAGATAGTTCCTCCTAGTTAGTTGGAGATTGCGAGTTGAGAAGGAGCCTGGGGATTCCACTCAACTTTTATTTTCTCCTGACAAACTCTACACCAATGATTAAATACAGAAACGATAATTCATACCACATCGCCCGTCGCGTGGGTTATCAAGGGGCGCGTTAGTCAGTGGGCAACCAGGCTGACATGTTAAAAATGCATCTGGAAAACAAAGAAGATAAAGAAAAACATGTCCAATTAGAAACACATTAAAAATCGGAACGTGGAACGTAAGGAAAATGAAAGAGATGGGTAAATTACATACTGTCTGTAATGAAATGGATAGATACAACATTCAAATACTAGGAATAAGTGAGACCAATTGGAAAAGTAATGGAAGTTTCAAAACTAAAGAAAACAAGACAGTTCTTTTTTCTGGAAAAGAAGAAGGAAATTATAGTCACGGAGTTGCTATGATTCTCACGAAAAAACTGCAAATGCACTAATTAGGTACAGCCCAATAAATGATCGCATTTTAAAAGTCAGAATACAAGCAAAACCTCATAACATTAGTATTATACAATGCTATGCACTAACCAACATTACAAGTGATGAAGAAATGGAAAATTTTTATAACTCTCTCCAAGATACTTTAAACACAATCCCTAACAGAGATGTAAAGTAATCATGGGAGACCTCAACACCAAAGTAGGAAAAAATGACAAAAATGTGACACCTGTGGAAAATTCGGCCTTGGAGATATAAATGAAAGAGGTTAAGATTTTATTGAATGCTGTAGTACAAATAATCTAGTTATAGCCAATACATTGTTCCAACACCACCCAAGACACTTGTACACATGGTTTTCACCAGACAAAAGAACACGCAACCAAATTGACTACATTGTGCTGAACCAAAAATGGAAAAGTTGCATAAAAAATGCCAAGACATGACCTGGTGCTGACTGCAACAGTGACCACCAACTACTAACTATCGACTTTAAAATAAGACTCAAAAAGATTGAGCGTCCAACACCACCTCTAAAGCTCGACTACAAAACTCTTGATAACAATTACAGAATTACAGTGTCAAACAAATTTGAAATACTCAATCAATGTGAAGATGATAAAACACCAAATGAGTTGTGGAAAGAAGGAAAAGAACTCCTGCTGAGCGCTGCTTAAGAAACTATCACCAAAAAGAAAAAGACAAATTCCCCCTGGATATCTGAAAAAACACTAAGTGAAATTAAAACAAGAAGATGCCTAAAATTAAAGGGTATCAATAATCCAGTTGAAAAAGTAATTTACAAAAAACAAAATACAAAAATTCAAAGATTATTGCGACAAGATAAGGAAAAATATTTAAATGAACATTGCCAGAGAATTGAAAACTGTTCTATCAATAAGACAACTAAAGAACTCTACCAAGGAGTACGAAGCATCACACGAAAATTTAAACCTACAATGGACACTATCAAAACTGAAGATGGACTTGTTTTATGTGATGGAACAGGGTTGCATTCCATCTATAGTCAAATATAGATGGAATCAATATTGTTCCAACCTATACAAAAAGAATAAAGATCTAACAACAACATTAATTAGACTCAATGACAACGAAGATGAACCACCATCACTGCTAGACGAAGTTATAAAAGCCATAAAAGAAGTAAAGAATAACAAGAGCCCCGGAATAGATGAAATAACAGCAGAACTAATTAAGAATGCTGGCAAAAGTGTTGAATACTTCTACAAACTCTGTACAAAAATATGGAATGAAAGAAAATGGCCAGAAGACTGGGTAAAATCAGTCTTTACTCCCATACCTTATAAAGGTGACGCACTCCAATGCAACAATAATAGGACAATTGCATTAATAAGTCACAGCAGCAAAATTTTGTTGAAAATTATTGCTGAAAGAATGAAGTTGAAGTTAAGAGAGGAAATTGCAGACGAACAAGCAGGTTTTCGCCCTGAAAAGGTACCAGAAACCAGATTCTAAATTTAAAATTGATCTTAGAGAAAAACAGAGAACATCAAAAAGACCTATACCTGTGTTTCATCGATTATGTGAAAGCTTTTGATACTGTTGATCACGATATCCTCTGGAATAACATGAACGATATGAAGTTTCCAAAACACATCATCCAACTAATAAAAGCCATGTATGACCAACAACAAGCAGCTGTAAGAACCACTTATGGGTTAACAGATTGGTTCAAAGTCAAACAAGGAGTGCGACAGGGTTGCATTCTGTCTCCTCACCTCTCTAACATATATTCTGAAACAATTATGAGAGGTGCTCTAGAGAATTTTGAAGGAACTGTAGATGTTGGAGAATACAAAATATCAAATCTAAGTACGCCGATGATATAGTTTTGATTGCCAGCAGTATCACCGACTACAACAACTACTAGATAAAGTTAGAGAAGCAAGCGAAAAGGCTGGCTTGTTTCTTAATGCCAAGAAAACTAAGATCATGAAGATCGAAGATAACCGGCAATGAACAATGATGAACATGTTACAATCAATTGAATGATTGTGGAAAATGTGAAAGAGTTCACTTATCTTGGAGCTGTTTTAACTAATACATATGATGATTCACCGGAGATAAAAAGAAGAATTACCATTGCCAAAAACGCCACAATTGCTCTCAATAACATCTGGAAAGACCGAAGCATTACCTTACGGACAAAGCTGAGGTTATTGAACTCTTTAGTTTTCCCAATTGCATCATATGGTTCTGAGTGTTGGGTGCTGAAGTAGATAGACAAGAAAAAGATCAATAGTTTGAAATGTGGGTGTTACAGACGAGTTACTGCGTATTAGCTGGACAGAGAAGAAGACGAATGATGAAGTGCTGAGAAAAATAAATTGTAAAGACCGGCTGTTGGACATCTTGAACAGGAGGAA
>NW_023662483.1:21211-23711 GCF_015228065.2 Penaeus monodon | reverse complement strand
TTCTTAAGTGTCTCTGATGTAGCGGAAGTTGGCTTTTATCAGGTTTGCATCATCAGTATACAAGGGAAAGGTCGTTACATTATCTTACCTGATTTGTAAGTGTATCCTTTACTTAAGGAAACTTCAAGAAAATAAAGCAACAGTTTTCACAACGCACACACACAAAGCAAAACAACTTCGAAACTGCATGGGAAGTTACGTCATCTTCTTCAAGATCTTATAGCTACCGTCATTCAAAACTAAAATTGTAATGAAACTGAACAAGATGGTGGCCAGCCTATGAGAGCAAATAGATTTTCATGAAATATATGAAACTAAGTTAAACTTTGTTATACTCTCGTCACTTCCTCTATTAAGCTATGTATATTTCAGTCAAAGTATATTTCAATTTAAGACATTAGACTGTTAACACTTCCGCGAAAACGTAGTAGGTTCTGGGCAAAAACAACTGATTTTCCAGGGTCAGGTAAGGCTAGTGGAACCCAGCCTGTTGGTGCATAGCAGCGTCAGGTGCATTTGCATTGTACCTCCGGTAACGCAGGCCTACATCTGATCTGATAATCCCGTTCCTTTTTTTGGACCCAAGTATCAGGTGTATGTCAGTTTTCGTACAGAATCCGTATCGCAGGCGAAGGGTCTCGCCTTATCGCCGTTGCGATGCTCAGCCGGCGAGAGAGGCGATAACTGATCTCTGTCATTGAATTGTCAACAGGTTTGTCGTCGAGTGATGCGGTCGAGTAGCGTGGCATTAAAGTGGAACGTCGAGTAGGAGCGGCGGTGGCGCGGCGGCCGTTGCTCGTGTTTCAGGCGGCTCGAGATCAGCGCGGCCGTCAGGAGAATTCGCTGCCGACATAACCTTCTATCGCGCGCACTACTCCCGGTCCTCCGAGAAGAGAAAAACGGGCGAGACGGAAGGTGCGTGAGAGTGCGGGCGCTGCTGCGGCGCCGGATACGGGGCGTGAGGGCGAGGACGTGAGGCGAGCAAGAGTGGGCGCGACGGCACCATGGCAGAAGCTCGCAGTGCCGTGGCCACGCCGAGGGTCCAGAAGAAGGACCTCGGCACCACGGACTCCTTCGACGACCTCCTCAAGTCGTATCGACAGATGATCCTCAGGAACTACTTTCGCTTCAGGTGAGGACTATAGGAACACACTCTCTCTCTTACTCTCTCACTCGCTCACCCACTCACCCACTCACTCACTCACTCACTCACTCACTCACTCACTCACTCACCCACTCACCCACTCACTCACTCACTCACTCACTCACTCACTCACTCACTCACTCACTCACTCACTCACTCACTCACTCACTCTCTCTCTCTCTCTCTCTCTCTCTCTCTCTCTCACACACACACATGCACACACACGCACGCGCACACACGCACGCACGAACGCGCTCACACACACGCACGCGCTCACACGCACTCAAGCGCTCACACGCACTCAAGCGCTCACACGCACTCAAGCGCTCACACGCACTCAAGCGCTCACACGCACGCACACGCACGCACGCACACGCACGCACGCACACACACACACACACACACACACACACACACACACACACACACACACACATACATACACACACACACATACACACACATACACACACATACACACACATACACACACATACACACACATACACACACACACGCACGCACGCACACACGCATACACACACACACACACACACACACACACACACACACACACACACACACTGTAAGAGCCGGAATGATGGGCTCTACAAGAGTATGGTAGGTGGCGAGCTTAGGGTGTAAGGTAGACGACCAAGATGTAATGACTCCTTTTATTATATATTATGATGGAGTACGGCTGCGCCAAGGAGCGAGGTGTTGCTCCTTGGCTCCCCGCAGGGAGTCTGCCTGCCATCTCCTACAGTGGTCTAAAGATGGGCATAGATCACGTGCTTAACATATGACAATCATTGGTGATGAAAGGTACTGTTACAACAATGCATAGCTCTGTGGAAGGGGATAGACAACACAACATTGGAATGTCTAGTGTGGCAACGAGAGACGAACAAACAGGTAAAGCTTGCTTGCTTTGCTTGCTTGAGATTTGCGAAGTTCTGGCTTCGCCCGGGCCTTTCACTTATGGCCCGGCCTGTGTCAGCTTTTTATGGCTGTCTCATTTGTTGGTCTGACACTCGGTGCTTACCGTGGCGGTGGGATTGCCAGCAGGCGCTCCTGTAGCCGTGGTGTAAGCATCTCGCATAATCTCTTTACCAGCACGACGGCTGTGTTCTGTGGGGTTTGTCTTAGGAATTGCGTGTGCACGCAATTCTCCAAGTAGTGTATCAGTGTGGCGTTCGGCTCGCCGCAATGCATGCAACACCTCTCTTCATGTTCTATGGTTTGTATGATCTGCCAAGCACAGTGGTAACCTAGGGCATTCTGGCGAATGACTCGTACCTCTGTGTTTATTTCAGAGAGTGCCACTCGGTACCTGCTGTTGTTTTTCAGAGAGTG